>NC_090891.1:34625357-34627857 GCF_036669925.1 Montipora capricornis | reverse complement strand
AATAGAACACACTTGGCAGAAAAGGATAACTCTACAGTTAAAGGGAATCGAGAAATGACTATTTAAAGGGTTCCATAGCAACGGTTTGGTAGTTAAGATCGTCCCTCCTTAAAATATGAAAAAGGCACTGGACTTAAGTAACTACTTTGAATTCTTAGATACATTGAATTCAACATGTCGAGTCGCGACTCTCAAGTTCGCAAGGAGCACTTAACATCAGCATTTCCTTGGCTGGCAAATGAATTAATTCACAAAAAAGGAGTTCTCAAGGTAAGTATCTCATTCTGAACTGGTTGTCGTTCGATATGCCTAACCTGTACTTGGTTTTAATGTTACGGTTGTCGCGTTGGTGTTGTGAAAAGGAAGCAATCTCGTACGCAGAGTCCTCGGGCTTTTTGGTCAGCGGGTGAGCTCCCGGAGGGTAAAGACTTGTTCCCATATCTCAAAGTGCCCTTGGACGTGAGAGGCCTGGAACAACAAAGCTGAAACAACCCAAACCCATACAAAAATGCTAACCTTAGGTCTAAACATTATCTAAAAGCATATTGTTTAGGCCTAAGGTTAGCATTTTTGTAAAGGTTTGGGTTGTTTCAGCTGTTGCACTCTTCCCCTCCTACCGCCACCCCAGGCCCCTCACGTCCAAAGGCACTTTGAGATATGGAAACAAGTCTTTATCGTCCCGGAGAGACTCTGGGATAATGGCTTCATTTCCCAGAAAACGTGAGTTCCGGTCTTAGTGCGCATGCTTGAGTTTAAACGGAAACAGGAAAGAGAAAACAGTCAACCATAGAAATAACGCGTTAAAAGTGTTTGAGAAACAAAAAAATTAGCCTTACACACCATAAAGAAACTGGAGAAATGACCATTGGCTTGCTGTAAGAGCGATTGAAGATGAAACTTCTGACGCTTTTGGTAAGTGTATTAGTGTTTCAGCGTGCATTCCATCGTGCAGAATGCCATCGTGCACACCAACTTTTGCAACAGCAACCGTAATCAGTTTTTAGCAGAGTGGGAAAATTCCCGTGCGGTATTAGACATAATTCAAACTCCTTCATTTTATTATTTTTGTGATTTATATATATTTCTGAGGTAAAAAAACAAACAAACAGCACTGTAACTAGTTTTAGATTTTGAATCTCCCTCCAAATTCTGGGGTATCCGTATTACTTACCGACTTCCTGTCGAACTGCAACTGTCATGCAAGCGACCAATAAAAAAAAGTCCATTATCCCAGAGTCTCTCCGGACGCTCGCCCGCTGACCAAAAGGCCCGAGGACTCTGGGTACGAGGTTGAAACGTGAGCAACTAGCCTTTATGTTACGGGTGTGGTCTAACCCTGTGCTTCCGTAAATAAACTGTGATAGAAAGAACATATCTACTGACCACGTTTCGCATCGTCGTTCATCTTTCGTACAACTTCAAACGTAATTGGTGCAACCAACGTTTTGTCAAAAAATGAAAATAATTGTTTGATGAGTGATTTTTTATTTCAGGTTTCCTGGTGCAATAACTACCTACAACACACAGTTCAAATGTTTTACGAGGTACTAGATTTCACTAACGAATCTTCAAACAGTGGCTCTCCTTGCCGTCAATTCAGAATGAATGTAGTTCCGGGAACGTCACTGTTTTTGTTGGGAATACCGTCTCGGAGTATACACCAGTGTTCGGAAAGTTCACTCGTGCCGCAAGAGGTTAGTGACACCTACACGCAGCTAACTAAGTAAACTACAATTGGCTGAAGAGAAGTACTTAATATCTTTGTGTTGGGTATCTTAGAGTCTGGTTTGAGTACCCTTCGCCATGTTGTGTCATACAAACTCGAGGCTTTGAGTTGCCGAGTTGCCAAGTTGTTAATCGTGAACAGACATTTCCTAGTCCATTTCAACATTGACTGAGGGAATGGGGTATTTCTATTTTGAAGCTTTTAGTGGAATTTTGACAGTTATGCTTAGTTAATGTCTGACAGGTTTTCAGGCCCATCCAAGTGTGATCATCCCAACTTCTTTTGCCACCGATTGTAGCCCTGGAAATAAATAAATAAATAAATAAATAAATAAATAAATAAATAAATAAATGAATGAATAAATAAATGAATGAATAAATGAATAAATCAGCACATAAATAAATAAAATGAAAATAAATATTGCGAGCTAAAAACGTTGCATATAAGGCATCTAAAATTAGATAAACTCACATTTACTTTTAGGGCTGTTCCTGTGGCAACTCCTGCACAGCTTGCTCGGATAATGTGAGCCTATCATGCCAGGTTTGTCTCGACTAAAATGTATTCTTGAATTCTGATTTTCACTCAGAATGGTAGTTAGGGAGCAAATTTTAGTGCATTATGAATAATGCACAATAAAATATAAGAAGTAAACTACTTCATCTTTTGAAGTTCATGTCTGTCAATTGCGAAGTGTTTAGTGGTAAGAAAGACATCAAATCATTCAATGTTTCAGTGTCCTTGTGCGTGTCTCATGCCTTATGATACGTGTCA
>NC_090891.1:34532857-34622857 GCF_036669925.1 Montipora capricornis | reverse complement strand
TGGTCAGCAGATACCTTGTTTTGACAGGTGTCAATTAATCAAAGTATGGATGTCCAATAGACCCTATGCAAAAATGGCTGCCTTTAAATTATTCTTTTGTTCATATTCAAAATATCCCAACTAACCTCTTTTTTGATACAAAAATTCTAAAGAATTTGTTTTCCCGAACGAGGTTAGTTGGGCTATTTTGAATATGAACAAAAGAATAATTTAAAGGCAGCCATTTTTGCATAGGGTCTATATCAAAGATGTATACTGTAAACTACAATAGCATGATACTGGTCACATTGGCATACATGGATGGGTGGTCGTACGGACGTACGTACGTATGTACGGACGGTTGATGACGTCATGGTTATAAAACCAAGATTTCTCACATCGATGGGTTACCATATTTTCTTAACAATGGTGCTCCGCGCGCGCGGAGCTCCGCTAAAAAGACCGAGCGAGGCTTGGGAATAGGAGAGAAAGAAGGGACTGCGCCCTTTTCTGTAACCAACGCGTTCAGACTGAGATGTTTTCAAACAATGCCTCTTCCCAACCCTCCCTCGGTCTTTTTATTCGTTTGCGTGACAAAACATGACTGCCTCAGAAAAGCGGGCCGCTCGACTAAGTTATATATGATGGTCCTGTCAAGTTTTAGATATCGGCAAACTTACCATTTTCCCATTTGATTGGCTTCAGGGGCTTCTCCTGTCTTTTATAAATAGCACAGAGTCACTCTTTGTAGTATTAGGTTTGTTTGCATTTCTTCTTAAGGAAGCGATATGAAATTTAAAAAAAAGAAAAAAAACAATGATGATTATGATCACGATCGCGATGATGTTGTTGAATTGTGCCTTCCTACCTGGGCAGATATTGTGCTTCATATTTCATTTTTTTTATAGCTCAAATAGGATTGAATGTGAGAAATCAATAGACTGTCACTGGTGTACTTTCCCTGCAAACCCATCTTGCAATTCAGAGTGCAGAACAAATAAAAGGTAACAAGGTCTTTAACGTAATTTGTAGTTTTGGAAAAAATTAGCTTCGCGGCTCGGTAAATATCCACCGCTAGCCATCGACACTGAGGTGAATAGTTGTTATCATATGACCCGTGCGGCCCCGCGCGCGCTTTCATTGCAAAACTATTGAGAAAATCCCCGTATGAGGGGTTAGGGTTAGGGTCATGGCGCACGGACCTCGCTGCTCTCGGTCCGTGCGCCATGACCGAGGGCCAAATATTTTCCCGTCCGGCCCTCCCACTCAGTCAATAAGTACATAATACTAAAACAGTGAGATAATATACAGCACAAAAAATTAATTTGGATGTTTTCTTCACTTGTCACGGATGCAAATCGGGACGCCATTTTTTTCCCGAGTTGCTCGGAGGTAAATAGCACAGGACATTCGGAGTTTGACGAGCCAATCAGCGCTCGCGTTCAACGCTATCGACTGTTTTAGTATATACTAATTTCTTATATCTTTAGCTATCGCAAGTTTCCTCTGGAGAATCAAATTAGTCATCAGGGTATTTTAAATTCAGTGGTCCTTCTGAACGTCCCCAGAAGAGTGATGCCGATGACGCAAGACAAAGTATGTTTGGGAACGTATGTCGGATGATATGTATCGATGGATCGACCGATGGATCGATCAATCAATCAATCAATCAATCAATCAATCAATCAATCAATCAATCAATCGACATCCAGATGGATCCATCTGTCAACCAACCACCCAATCAATCAATCTTCATCCAACTATCTCATCATTCATCCTTGACCCAACCAAAGAACCGCCCAGGCAAATAACGCGTGATGTAACAGCGTCTCGACAATTTCTGTTTGAAAAACTAATTTCTAGTGCACTTTTCCAGTTTGTCCATGGCTGTTTTGTTTCCTTGCAACGACTTGGTGAATCTATCTGCTGTTCAGCAGGTCAGCGTCAAGTTCCTCTTCACTAAAACGCTGAGACAATTTGTTCCTACGTTGACTTCACAGAGCCTACAAATTTTAAAGTTAAGAAAGGTACGGAAAAAGTTAAAGAAGTTAAAATTAACTCGACGGGTGTACAAAGAGGATTCACTTGCCATAACGTTGAATGAACGTTCCGCCGTCTTGAGGCAATGGTGTTTTCCATTGAGTTAGATCATCCCTGCAGAGGTCCAACAAATTGGTGCAGGATTGTTAACGTCAGTATTGTTCAAGGAAAATAACGACCTTCCTGTTTGTGAACATTATTAGAATTAAGCGTTATGGGTTAAGATTTAGGGTTAACCCTAAATATGCCATCGGACAGCATAACCTAGCATTTATTTGTCCAATCATGACACTTTGCTAACTATAATTTGTTTCCAATCTAATTGTTATCGCTATTGTAATTGTTCCCTTTTTTTGAGGGAGGGAACCTTTGTTGTTAGAAACGTCGCGTAAAGCCTCCAAGTTTACAATAAGAGCCCTTATGTGAAATTTAAACCTTGATCGCGGAATCCAGGCTCGTATTGGATTTGTCTCCCGAAGCCATCTGCTACCGTCTTAGATTTTATGAATGATTAATTCATTGATGGTGGGCTATCGGTATGTCACTCATATGCTCGTCGTTCCTTCCAATAAACAATTCTTTCTTATTTTTTTGGTGTCTTTGGACCAAACAATAGACAGATTAATTTTTATTTCATTGATGTGGTGTATTTATGTCCAATACAAAAGAGGGCGATCGCTTTTAAAGTGCAAGCAACCACCACGAGTAGTGATCTCGATACAGCAAAAAGAAATATTCGCCTTGCAGTTAATCAAGGTGAAATTGCCTTTGGACCAGCCATGGACCTACCAGACATCTTCGTTGCAAAGAATCCAAAACAATTTACTGAGTAAGTGCCTAATGAAGAACTAAACAGCTTTATATCTTTTTCTCATCATCAAATAGACACTTCCTTCGTGGCGTGAACTCTTAAAGTAATGTCGTTAGATAAATGCATAATGTTGACGTAATAAGACTCCTTCCTTATAACCTGTTTAAAATACATTTTCCGCCTTTATTTTTCTGTACTTATTTTATCACATATTTTGATGCATCCATAGCATATAAAACCCTAAACCTAACGTCAGAGTATAACATCAGAGGACCACAAGGACAAACGATCAAGGAATTATTTAGGACTTGAATGGACTTGACTGGGAGCCTGGACCTACTTCGTGTTTACAGCGCACTGAAATGGTCATATATATGGTGTACAATCACGTTCAATCAAACACTTGACTGCGTGGTGAAGACGTTGTGATAACGTCGAAGTATTTCCTTTTAAATACTGATTGCACTGAATCGGTAATTTTTTTGGATCAACAAATTTTTACGTTTTGCCCTGTCACTCTAAGGACTACGTTTCTTACAAAAGTTAGAGAACGAACACAACAAAGAGGTTGAGAAGAGAAAGATTTTTAAGCATAAACTGTTAAGGTAAACATATCTCACCGATGAGGGTTAATGATTTATTGTTAATCAAATTCTTTTCTTCATGATGAAGCAAGTATTTGTTCTTCCATAGTCTGGTCATTACCCTTACCATGGACAGCATCTTCCCACTGATATCCCGAGAAATACATAGCCGTGTTAAATCTGAACTGCAGTCAATTCTTGTGAGACTTTTGCGGAAGTCACTTGTTAGCTTAATCCGTCACTTCAGCGTCAACAAGGTAACGCTTTGTTAAAAAAAAAAAGAAACGAAGTAAGATTTGTTGTCTAATAAATAAAAAGAACCATAGTAAAGATGTTCCAATTTCAAGAATGAAGAATCAATTAGTCAATACACTAAAAGTTCCCTTGAAACTAGTTATCCAATAAGAGAGTCCAAATATGTAACTGTTTATATACGTTTTTTGTCTAGACATCAATTAGATTCGTGCTGAGCAACGAAGGCCAAGCAGACCTGTATCCATTGCAGCCATTCAAAGAAAAGCTTGAAAAAGCTGTGAAATTACGACTGATCTCTTTTCAAGTTCCCTTTGGCACTGAAAGAGACGCGGTGAACAAAACCACTGCTTTAAACATGTCAGCGACAAGCACGTTCGATTCCTTGTGCCGCCCATACTATGCTAAACCTTCTCAAGAGAGTACAACAATCTTAACGAGTCAAGTGAGCTCAACATTGTCAAGTTTTACGACCCAAGGTCTGACGGAAAATCCTCATAGTACGCAGCATCAGGACAGTACTGTGACGCTCACAACATGTGAAACAGGTTAAGTGAATTCTCTTTAGCACGTTTCAAAACGTTTCTCACGTTTACTTTCTCCTACTAATTTCAGTAGGTTCCGAATATGTGTTCTGTGTTAGATTGAATCAGTTTAACATACTATGGGGCGCGGACTGTAAAAATATTATGTAAGTACTTTCCCCCTATATTTTGTGTTATTTGTCAAATGTCACTAAAGTTGTCCTGTGATTATTTATAAATAACAGATTGAAGTACATTTTGTTATAAAAACGAGCGACAAAAAATAAGAACGTTTCGACCGCTCCGCGGTCATTTTCAAGTTCAACTTCATGGATAAAAAATTCCGCATATATACAATTTCTGAAACAATGGAATGAAAGGTAAAAAGCTAAAAAGCTAAGTATTTACATATGAACAATAAAAAAAACAGAATGCGAAAATGAAGTGCAAATAAGAGGTGAAGAGAATGAAAACTATTACAAGTGTTAAGTAAACAGCTTTGCGCGGATGGAATCACTTTGTTTGTTTAATTTTGGCTTAAGGTCCCGAATAAAACACATTTCAAAAATCAAACAATCGAACTTGTTCGAGCACTTCCTCAGGGCCTTGATTTTTGAAATGTTTACACTTCATTTTCGCATTGTTATTTTTATTGTTCGTGTGTAAATACTTGGCTTTTTACCTGTCATTCCATTGTTTCAGAAATTGTATATATGCAGAATTTTTTTATCTCTCGTTATTATAACAAAATGTTTTACTAAGAACTTATTACTTCGAAGATTGAAGTACTTTTGCGATTTATAAATCGCAAGATTACCAAGGTAAAATTAAAGTATTCTGCAGTATCGTTGCAAGCATTTCGCTCTTCATTATTCCTGAATCTGATCGGCGAGGACGTCACCGATTACTTCAGTTTCAACCAATCCTTCACGTGATTGAATATTTTGGCAGGGAACATGAGCCTGTCTTTGCACCCGGGACAACCCACTCCATTGACCAAGCTTATTTGGACAAGAAAGCTGGCTATTGGCTCAGTTTATGATATTTTCCCTCGGTGCATACGAAATGGTAATCCAATATCCCATTTCTTGATTTCACGGTTTTGTAATAAGCTCCACATTCCATCCTTTATTTGGTCTCTAGGACGGAGCAGTGCTAGCAAATCCACAGAAAAGGACAAAGAGATAAAGCAAGGTCTCACCCCGATAGAGACAGGTATAATTGTAGGAGTTTCTGTGGTGAGCGTTTCTTCCTTCTTCTGCATTTTGTTCCTGATTATAGCAAGAAGGAGACGAGAAAAAAGAAAACGAGTTTCACCAGAACGCGACGAAGGGGATGACAGGAATTCAGAGAAGTCCGAGATATCAGAAATTGACTCTAACGTGAACGTAGTTTTTAATCGTGCGTATCTTTTCCACGAGGAAGTGAGGACCTGTCACTCAACGTGGAAAGTCTGCGAGAGAGCCAACAAATTTCCAATGCCTAAACATGCGCCAGAAGGAGCATGGTTTTAATAGAAGTATCACTCGAAGCCTTCCTGCTGAAACGTTTCCATATAATTTTCAAAGGGTAGCTCCATTCTTTTAACATAAACAAAGATTAAGCTGTTTCAGCATTTGAGAAAAATAATTCCTATCACCTAATTTCGTTTCAAAATTCCAAAACTTCGTATTTTACAACGCGTTGAAGTTTCACTATTGTCTCTTTGCACAGATATTTTATAGTGGTTAGTAGTATTGAAAAGAGTTACAAACTCCCGAAAACTTTGGGACAACAACAGTTTATTTGTACTAGTCTTCTCTTATTACAATATAATTTATTTGTCAATTTATCTAAAAAGAGTTCTAGCTACGTAGAATAACCATAAGGACTTTAAACCAGGCAGCAATCCTTTACCTAACGATACTGGAACATTACGGGTCATAAAATCCACAATTGCGGAGACCAGGAACAAAGACAGCATGTCTATCTACTTAGTCAAATTTGAAATTAGAGTGCAGTTCCTATCAACGGCATGCAGTCGTGAAACAAAAAAAGACAGACAAATTGCGCTAAGATGTACAAATTTTACGATGATGTATATATTAATTTACCTATTTTCAATTAAACTGAAGTTTGCTGATGTTCTCCTCTGTAAAATCTATATTAATTTTTGTTTTATTTCAATGGGGGTGCACTTGATTCGCCTACTTTGGAATAGGAATGTTTGAGTTTGTCAAACACGTTTTTGAATTTCTTCCTGAGTTACTGGAAATAAGAATGAACTTGAAAATAGTGCGGAAGCAATTTGTAAGAGGTATTAAAGCCTCGCCGAATCTGGCTTCGTTCTGAAAAAAACTTGCAATTGAGGTTATTCCGTTCACTTGCATTTTTAGTTTTCACTCTAGAGATTAGCAGCCCATGATGTTTTTTCATCAAAGCACAAGAAACTGTTGACAAGATTCCTGTTTGTTGGATTAATGAATTAGATCCGTGTGAAAATCTGGCACTAATCGAACTATGAACAGGTTGTACTGTAAACTGGCAGGAACGCCTCGAGAAAAAGAGAGACTGTTAGTAGTCATTGATGGCTTGCCACTGTCTCTGTGAACAAGAAAGGTAAAAAAGACAAGTTAACGCGATTTTAAGAGTTTGGTTCGTTTGAAGGACTTGCAAGGAAGGGTAAGCGACAATCAAGGATACATCGATTATATACAGTCATACCATCTCGGAGTCGTTTTGTGATTCATCTATTCTAGACTGCAGAAAGTTTTAAACTTACTTTTAGTTGCGTGTTAGGAGCGTACAGTTTGTCTCCTTGCCGTTCAATTTCCCTTTGCTTTTTAAGAAATTTCCTTGAGCTAAATGATTCATTAGAGTAAGCCGTTGCCTGGAATAAAAACAAAGTTAGTTGATGTTAAATTTAGCAAAGGATTTTTCAGGAGATAGATTCAGCTGGATTCAGTTACCTGTCTCTTGAATGGTTACTTTCATTGGGTACGCCTATTTTGACTGGCTAGGTTACTTTTCTTTAATTTAATTACGCTGTATCTGCTTATTGATAAAACGCGCCCATCAATTGCTTACCCTTTTAACAGATGCAGCGAAAACGTCTCCCTCTTTGAGACTGTACTGCATGCTCGGAGTGGAGGATCGGAAAAAGTTCTTAACGTGGTATCTCTTTAAAAGCTTCTTAAATGCGACGCGAACCTTTCAAAATAAAAAGAAAGATAAACACCAAGCTATTACGACCCTTACCCGAACCTGCACAAACCATGAGACTAAAACGCAGCATGGGTGTGCGGTACGACAGGTTGTGGGAAGTTCATCGGGTTTGTTAAGTGTTACCCACAACTGAAAATACTGAAAACCTTAACATTCCCGAAAAAATTGTTCTCATTTAAACAGTGTATATCAGTTCATTTTCAAGCACTGTTCTGTGCAGTCCAGTTATTAATTTCTGGCAAAATCATATTCAATTTCTCATAGTTATGCACTAGAATTTTGTTCGTGCCTCCTTTTACCCTCGCCCAAAGTAACAACATATAAACAATAATAACTGACGAATTCAAACGGAGTAGACAATCGAAACGGGAATTGAACCCGGGCCACATTGCAATTGGTGCGAGGCGAGTATTCTCTCCACTACGGCAGCCCTGCACCCACATCAGTAAATAAAGACTATGTTTACACTTGACTTGGAGTCCTAAAATATGTTTTATGTTATGTTTTACGGTATTTTCCGTGTTATATATATTTCTTCTAAAAACGTCGTTGGTCTGATATAGAGAACACCATTCGAAATGAGCGCATAAAGAAAAAAAAGAGAAAGAAAAAAGGGAGAGGGAGGGGAGGGAAAGAAATTAGTGAAGAGGGAAGGACAGTATAGAGAAAGATGATGGGAGTGAGGGGATAGATAGAGGAAAGAAAGAAAGAGAGGAATAATTTGAAGAAGGAATGAATAAAGGAAGGCCGGAATAAATGAAGGAAGGTAACGAAGGGAGGGAGGAAGTATAGCACATGTCATTACTTGTTATTGTCACTTTACTATCCACAAATGCAACGAAAACAATGTAATTACGTGCAATTTTCTCATTGTAATTATACGATTACTTTGTTGACTGCTGTAAAAATACAGATCCGTCCGCCTCGACTTGCTTTGCTATTTTCGGGCGCAACTGATTTGTAATTGAATTAATTGTTACTTTTCTCTATCATTTAGTCAGTTGAAACTCTTAGAAGTTCCATTGTTCAAAATGTGTATGTCCTTGGTCAAAGAAAATCCTCCTTTTCTTTAAGAAACTAAAGCCTGAATATCGAAACAAGATAAAGTGATTAGAACAATAGAACGTGAAAGTGATTAGAAAGTGGAAGCGATTTTGGAAGTCCAAATTGACGGTTTTGCTGAGTTCAACCAAACTGCCATTAACCGAGTTCTATGGTTAAAATACTCAGCGATCATTTTCCCCACTTTAAAAAGAACCTCTTTATTTGGAACTTCCTTGTTCAAAATGTACATGTTTTTGGTCAAAGAAAACCCTCCTTGTCTTAAAATTGAAAATCGAAACAATAGAAATTGGGTAATGAACTGACGATTTTCCGAGTTATACCAAACTGCAATTGGTTGGCTGATTAACCGAGTTTCATTGTTAAAATATTCAGAGCTCATTTTATTTACTTATTATTTGAAACTCTCAGAAGAGAGGTTAACTATCAATAGAGTTATTTCGGTAGAGTTATGACTTAGAGTTAGAGTTAACGACTGCCAAAATCCTGAATTCAAGATTTTGGACTTCCAAAATCTTGAATTCAAGATTTTGGACTTCGGCAGTCCAAAATCGTGAATTCAAGATTTTGGAAACTTAACTCTAACTCTACGACATAACTCTATGAAAATAACTCTAAAAATAGCTGTCCCGCTCAGAAGACATTTAAAAAATGGACATGTTTTTGGTCAAAGGAAACTCTCCTTTTCTTAAAGTAAAAACTCTGAAGTGGGGAAGGGTTAATTATTGAAGCCTGAATATTGAAAGAATAAGGAATAAAAGAAGGAAGGAAGGAAGAAATGAATAACAGGAAGGAACAAATAAAGAAGGGAGGAAGGAATACGGAAAGGATTGAAAGAAGAAGGGAAGCCAGGAAGGAAGGAAAAAGGAAGATAGGAATGGATAAAGGAAGGCAAGAATAAAACAGAAGGCAGAAGGAAATGAATAAAGAGAGAAAGGGCGGAAGAAAGGAAAGAGGAAGAAAAGAAAGGACTTTTAAATAAAGAGAGGAGTAAAATATGGAAGTAAGGAAGGAATTAACAATGGCAGGAATTGATGAAGGAAGAAAGGAAGGAAGGTACGATTGAAACAAAAGGAAAAAGGAAAGGAAAGAACAGGAGGGAAGAAAGTAGGAAATAAAGGAAGGAAAAGAGGAACAAACAATGGAACAAATAATACAAGGAATGAATGAAAGAAAGAAGGAAAGGAGACAAGGAAAGAGAAAGGACTTAATAAAGAAAGGAGTAAAATATGGAAGTAAGGAAGGAATTAACAATAGCAGGAATAAAGAAGGAAGGTACGATTGAAAAAAAGGAAAGGAAACAACAGGAAGGAAGAAAGTAGGAAATAAAGGAAGGAAAAGAGGAACAAACAATGAAACAAATAAAACAAGGAATGAATGAAAGAAAGAAGGAAGGAAGGAAGGAAGTAGGGGCAAAAGGAAGAACATAAGGAAGGAATAAATAAAGAGAGAAAGAAAGGAATGAAACTGAAGAAACAAGTGATTTCAAGATTTCTTTAATCCACACTTACCTTCAATATACCGTTGTTTTTCGGTGTTGAAGCTTTGGCTATCGGTTTTAAAGCAGAGAAATTCCACACAAAATTTGCCCTTTAACAGGTAAAAATGATTTCCAAAATCTCATATACAGGACTGCTACATTTTTATTTAAGGTTTGCTCTCCAAAATCCAGCAATTGGTAACCTCTAGTATTCATTTCAGTTTTATTTGCCGTTGAAGCTCGTGCCTTTCGTGTCTTCGTGAACGACATTTCCTTGCAACTTTGTCTCAGAGATCTACTGATTTCAGTCAAATACAATTGCTGGACATCTCGTGTTTCCCTCGTTCAACACGTCCTTAAATGGCTCTTGCCACTTGAAGTGAATGAATAAATCAAAGGAACAGTGATAGTAAGGAAGGAAGGAATAAGGAAATAATAATTGAGAAAATAGAAAAGAAAGTAAGAAGAAACCGAAGATTGAATGAAGGAAGGAAGGAACGAAGAAAGGAAGGGACGAGTGAAAAAAGGAAAGAATCGAAGAAAGGAAACATAAAACGTTTACTTGACGAAAGGGAGAAACGGAAGAGAAAAGGAGGGAACAAGGGGAGAACAAAGGAAGGAAGGACGCATAAAGATCTGCAAGTTGACGACAACTCTGCGAAATCTTCATTCCTGTATTCTGTATTTTAAAGAGACGACTGATCAAAAGTTAAAAACGACAAGGACAAAAAGAGAACATAACATAAAGAAAAGGAATGCAGCAAGAAAGAAAGTCGCAGAGAAAGAAGTCAGTTGAAACCACTATAGAAAGCAAATTGATAAAAGTGAGTAAACAAAACAAGAGAAAATATGCAGTGCCATGAAAAAAACGAAGATGATAATGTTAGGGTCAGAATGAGGACGGAAAGAAGATTTTGAGGAAAGACAGCAAAAGTAGAAACAGTTAATAAGTGGAGGAAGGAAACAAAACAGTAAACGCAAAATACGAAGACAGAGTGGGGACGGACACAGTTGGCCGGAATAACAAGACCCCCCCCCCAAAAAAAAAAATAAATAAATAAATAAATAAATAAATAAATAAAAGGGAAAAAAAAGAAAAAAGAAAGAAATACCAAAACCAAAAAAAAAACAAAAAAACAAAAGAGAGTTTAACAACAGACTGTTGGGACAGAATAGTGTGTAAGACAAAGAGACAACAAGTGGTAAGACATTACATCACCTCTTGATTGAGAAGTATGTAGCAAACAAAGAAGAGTGGTCCCTATAGAAAGAAATGAATAGGAAAACGTAAGTAAAAGAAAACTCTTGTAAATAGCAATAAGTGGTGGATAAACTGAAGGATCGAAGATAATGCACTATATGCCTTCACGACTAGTCTCAATGTACGGATCAAGAGTTGACAACATTTTTTATTTCTGTGGCCAAAACGTTTTTCATAAGTATTTGAAACTACGACTACATGAGCGCGTGACTTTATCTCGCGCTAATATAACTTCTTTTCATTAGATATTTCTTCCCTAAGTAGGCTGATTAAAACCAAACTTAAAGGTACATTTGTGGAAGCCTTTGACTGAATATAAAATCTTGATTAATTATTATCACCTGAGAAGAGCTGAGGAGGACAAAGAAGTAAGACATAACCGATGAATCAGAGTTTGCTTGTAAGAAAGCTAACAGCCACGTGACTGCAAGAAGTGGTAGGAGAATGATGCATCCCTTCAAAGACAACCTGTGAATGTGAAAATGGTGGCAGCAATGGAAAAAAAAGTGGTTTACAAAACAATGGCATTCATCTGAAACTGACTTGCGTATTTTTATTGCTTTTAAAGACATATTTGTACTATTTGGTTTTGTCGAGTTCATCTTCCGTCTCGGTTTTAATAAAATAAAATAAAATAAATAAATTAGCAACCAAGCTAGTTCACATGCACCCCATTTTTAATAATCTCAAACAGACATGATTAAGAACCCCAACAGGAATTTGGGACAACCGGAAAAAAAAAATCCAAACCACAGGTTAGAACGGGAACCGCATGCAAACTCAACGCGATGGCCACTGCACCATGCTGCCTTGCCAAAATGTAAGAGAGAGGTTGCTACCGATCTTGAATTCAACATTCTTTCCGTAAGGACAGGGATTTTGGAATGATTGGTTTCACTTCATTAACCCTGCGATCAAAAAAAAAAAAAAAAAAAAGAAAAAAGTATGCGAAGGCTTATACTCAAACGCATTTTGTAACGCTATTCATTTAATCAAACCAAAATGCTTTTGTCTTGGTATTTTTTAAAACCATCGATGCAAGATTCTAAAGCAACGTAAAATCGCCCCGCGGCCTCGCTTCACTGACAGTATTAGTCCTTTGATGTCCTCACCTAACGTTATGAATGAATGTTTTATTGGCAAATAGTTTCTGGCGCTTTTCTACTGTGGGAGATATTAGAACACCAATCACCATCCCCAAGATGATCACATTTGTCTGAAACAAAAGAAAGGATGCAAAGTTCAGCACATTATTAAGACTGTAAGTAGAATTCTATTCTTATCTTTACAAAAGTTCTGTCGATAAATATTCATCTATAAAAGCTGCAAAAAAAAAAAAAAAAGAAAAAGAAAAAGAATGACATTGGCAATTCTTAGTTGCACCCAAGCATAAGCCTAAGTAGGATTTTTCATGCAGTTAGTTTCTGGAAGACAGCCAGCAAGACACTCTGCACGCATGTACAGGCCGCTGTTTTGCGATTCGTACCAAAATAATGACAGCAACTGGTGGAAGGAAGAGTGATAAGAGCACAATTTCTGTCATCCAGCATCTAAAAAAAATGACAACGAAAGCGGTTAGGGTTTCGATTCATGGTGTGGAACGTCCAAATAGGCTCCCGTGCAAATACTTCGCATGAAAAAGGCTTACACTGATCGATGAAAAGTTAGATGCCTTCAAATCGCTATAATTGGGGTAAAGAAGGGATAGTCATCGCAAAAAAAATACCGAAGATTACAAATAGGAAATACTGCTGGCATTCGATTATTTGGAAAAGGAAAACATGTAAAAACGCTCATGTTCAATGATACTAACATATTTCCTGTGCCGTAATATTCCCAAAAAATAGCCATGCATAATGCAGTCATGCCACCTGGTAAACCTGAAACGAACGAAAGAGGGAAAAAGTGTTGACACGGGTTGAATGACACAAACGTGATAAGTCATTCCATGAGAAATGCTGTCATGAAACAGACTGGAGAAAGCATGAAATATACCACGCAATCTGCAAGGCATGGTTCTACCCCAAATTACAACTATGATCTCAAAGAGGATTGGGTGGAATGTGCTGTTTCAGTGCGAGCTACAACAGTACTTATTACCTTCAAAGGTAGCAAGCAATACATCTTTGGGCTTCAATAATTAGTGCTTGTCGTACTGAGCCAATCATACACTCTAAAAAGAACAAACAAGCCAACGACAAGCAAAACAAACTCACCATATCCTAGAATGTAGTATCGCTTGAGTAAACTCCTTTTCTGAGCACAGAGCACTTCAATAAGAGCTAAATACAAATGCCACCCTTCTACGAGCGTCCAAGAAAACATGGCGGTCAGGGAAAAATGAAGCGCGATCCCAACGGCTTTGCACAACCACTGAGGGAGAAAAAAATGCATTACTTGAAAAACCTAATCACAAAAAAAAAACAAAAAATATAATGTAACAGACCACAGACGATCGTTTCTGGCAGCGATAAGTGTTATCTACAGGGCAAATTATCAGAGCTGTGTCGATCGCAGTTCACAGTTGCCGCTGTTACGTTAAATAACATTATCTCTTTTAATATTTTACTGTTTTTGACTGGCCTGGATTTCTCTCTCCAAAAAAACAAGGTCATTCCTACAGTATCCGCCTACGCCTTTTGACAGTCTGAACAGATAACCTTCTCTACCTGTATTGTACGTAGCCTCATTCCGGCACATACTTGTTGAAAATTGCATAAGAAAAAAACAATTGAAAAGTTAAAGTGCTACTGTGATCAAATTTTTATCCCTTGAGTTTTTTGGTTTATCACAGAGAGTACCATAAAACATTAAAAATGCTGTTTACCGTTTGGAAATATCTGCATTGGTTCCGGAGATATTTAAGTTTGAAAAATGTGTTAAATATGCATTCACCCAACCCTATAGAACATAAAGAATATAAATAGAGCTATCTCGGTCAATTTGCAACAGAGACCATTGAAACTTGGTGAGCTGATAGTTCTGAAGGCAACACACCTATGACTGTAAAGAAATTGGTTCCCATGGCAACTCACTCTTTCCCAGTCCCCTCCAACCTGATTTCAATATTTTGGTGATCTCAGGCTAGAAATACATTTACCAAGGCCACAAACATGACCTAACATCTTTATATGCTGGCAGGATCATGCAGATGAGGCACCATTTGCAAATATCAAAACAGAACGCCAAAGGTGGTCTGCAAAGCTCTTAATGTCAGGGAGGTCTGGAACCCAGTATGTTTCCATGGTAACAAAAATGGTATGCTCATATTGTGGAACACATCTACTAGAATCTTAGTGCAAAGAACCAAGTACTTCTGATACAAATTGGCTGAGATATCTTTCTCCATCATACTTGATCAAAATTTGGTTGGGTTTATGACGTCATCACTTGGCTAATTTGCATATTAAAAAAACTTGAATATCTCCAGAACAAAAAGAGATATTTGAAAATGGTAAACAGCATTCTTCTTCTCGCACAGACTACGTGTTTATGTGCCAAAATGGCTTAGATAGGGAAGATGCAAATTTCGTCACAGTAGCACTTTAAGTTGGACTTACTAGTATTAGAAAGCTTGTTACCTACTTCTGGAGGACTTCGCGAACACTTTTAAGACACTGCTCTAACTGAATTAAGGTATCATTTTCCCACAACATCAAGTGGCCAAAAAGAGAGTTAGCTTAAGTCCTAATTGAAGTCAATCTTAAATTTGCATTCCAAAAGAAAACGTGCCCTGTTTGCCGAGAATAAAGTGCCAACTGAATCGTCAAGATCATCCTGTTGAGTTGCGAGATAAAAACGCCAGTTTACCTTGTTATCAGTCTGACTAGAACCGAACAAGAAAAGAAGTTGGACCAAAGCCATGTTAAATGCCACATTCTTGTGCACGTGGATGTGATCCCCTTTAAGACTAAAAGATACAATTCAAAATTGTACATAAAAGGTTACCATATGTAAAGGAGATAAACTAAGAATAAAGCCAGGATTCGAGCCAGGATTCGAGCTAGGATCCGAGGCCTAACCGAGACCTAACTAGACTAGAACTAACGCAAATAGACCTAACCTAACCGATTCGAGACCTAACCTAACCGAGAGATTCGAGAATAAATAGCGGAGAAAGCTCATCTTAGCTCGAATCCTGGCTGGAATCCTGGCTCGGATCCTAGCTCGAATCCTGGCTCGAAGTTTAGGTATCCTCTATGTAAAGCAATAAAAACGAGCTACGTACTGTAAAACACTGTAAATCAATATGGCAACTAAACAGCAAGCGGCTGATAAGCTGCCACCAACATAAGACATTATCATAAATGTTTTGTCAGGAACTTTGATCAACATCTCCTAATGGGAAGAGACAAAATGAAAAGATGTTAGATTTGGTTACTCGAAAAAGTGTTGTTCACAGAGATTATATAAATTGATCTCAGGTGACCTTCTCACCGGAGAGTTGTGTAAATCAAACAGGAGAGCAAAGTTTGCTAGATGTGAGCAGTGACACACTGTGTGGGTTTGATTGGTGGAAAACAGGTAACATCCGTGACCAAACCATCGATCATCAGGGGAGCTGAAAAAAAAAAATTCACAGGAAATAGATTGATTGTTAAGCTAACGGTGAAAATACGACTTAAATTTGCGTTTTGCCAAAAGTGAACTTTTCTTGCTTTAGCTCATTTTTTGCATGTTTTCTGCAGCCACAGGGAACTTATATAAAAAAGAGAGGGACAAGTTAGAATTACAGAATTTTCTTAATTGTTTTAATGACAAGCAGCAGCCTGCCGTTTCACGAAACTGAGGCGATGCTAAATGGCTCTGATTAGTTGGACTCCCCATTGCGTAGGTAAAGTTGGTTTTCAAGAGTCATGATGGGGAAGATCACAAGTGTTTTGTTACACTGGTTTTACATAAGAAAGGAAACTTGCGCAGGCAGGAGCTCGAGCCTGAGGATTTAAGTTCTCGCACAATGATGAATCAGCTCTTAAAAGATGTCTATGATAGGTAGCCTTGGAGCAAACAATCTAAAAGTAATCTAAATACCTTGATTTCATGTTTAGAAATCCACAGATAAGCGGAGTTGAGCTGTTATGGATCTACAAGACGTCAAGAAAGGTTAGGTAGCAGTTAAGCACCACACCTGATCAAAATTAAAGACTAATTACTCTGTAAAATGAAGAAGGAGTGCAGCAGTCAATAATACCGTAAATTTACCATCAAGGTTTGGTTGCTCAAAACCTTAGCATGCTTCCCTTACAATGCTTCCTTTATAATTTAGTCGATTTATCCTCCTGTGGCCAAGCACCTAAAGATTGCTTTCACTAGGTTAGGGTTAGGGTTAGGGTAAGGTGAGTAAGTAAAAAAATAAAAACAGAAATAAGAAATAAAAATAAAAATAAAAACAACGCAACACCAAATAAAGAGGGTTGTTGTCACTTACTAATAAGAATGAAACTTTGGCAAAAACTCATTTTGAAAAGCGAAAACAATAAATCTGTATGCTCTTCACGCGAATTTCAATTACAGAACAGTTCTTAGCCGGGATCTGGAAAACAACGATGTAAAAAGGTAAAGATTGGTTTGTGTAGAATTTATTGTCGTTCATGACAGTTTTACAGGCATTTCTGATGACGTCCCGATTTGTTTCAATAACATACAAAAAGTTAAAAGAACTGACAAGTCTTTCTTATATCTCCAGTTTTAAGCCTTCTGGTCTCAAATGATCAGTAAGATGGCCATCAAAAACCGTGAAGAATAAAGTCGACGCAAAAGTCCTGATGAGTCCATGCATTATTGGCCCAATTTATACTAGAGACGGATAATCCGTCTAAGCGAATTATCCGTCTGGTCGTTTAATCCGTCCAGTATAAATACGGGACAAACTGTAAAGCACAGTATTAGTTTGTCTTATAGTTCGTCCCGTTTATACCAGACGGATTATGCATCTTTGTTCTGTTGCCTTTGTTCAGGTACTTCGTTTATGCGAACACATTTTGTATCCTACTGCTAAGAGACCGCTGGCTTTCTGTAACGAGCTGTTCATTCCGGCATCTAAGTTCGTCTGTTGGTGCGTTTATACACACAGACGGATTATCCACCTTAGTTAGTCTGCCAAGACGAACTAAACAGATAGTTCGTCTTGACGGATAATCCGTCTGTTGCCCGTATTTATACACGGACGGATTATCAGACGAACTAAAAAATTCTTGCCCAAGTTCGTCCAGACGGATTATCCGTCTCTAGTATAAATTGGGCCATTATCATTTTGTAACTTATCAAATTTTCAACAGAATTACTGCTCAAAGATTTTTCGGAATATCTTGCTAAAATTTTCAGGTATTATTGGCCCTTATTCAATGCACTCTTAATATTCAGAATTGATTCCTACACCGATCGATAAGATTATGATGCGCTTATTCAAATGAGGCAAATTTATAAACAATAAACTCGACTATTCTTAGAAGAGTAGCATACATTTAACATAGTAAAAGAGCAGGATTCATTGCGAAATGATACGGTAAGGCAAATGACGTTCTCGTAAGCGTCGCTGTCTTCGTTTCCCAAGCTCCTTATCACTTGAACGAGTTTCAAAATAAAGAAACATTGATTCACTTGAATTTGATGGATATACAGGAAGCACTTCATTTCAGTCACTTACCAAGTTTTCAAAGACAAGTTCAATCGGGTCCGCCAATGCCTGGTAAAACGTCTGTTCTTCGGTGATTATTCTCCCTGATATCACGACAGAATTGACCACAGATTTGTTATAAGGCACCTCTGCCCCCATTTCTTTCATGCTTCTGCAAACAAAGGACCAGTTAAAATTATAGCTTTATCATTAACGTTCAAAAAAATCTCCTCGAACGGATCCGATAATAAAAAGAGAGAAAGAAAACAACACGAAGCAAAAGAGACCAAACCACTTTAAATAACAGGGCTAGCAGGAAACGAGATAGCTATACAGCCTTTGTCTCAACAGTTTGATATCGCATGACGTGACACGGGCCAGGATAAAAATTCGAAGCAAAGACACCCCTGCCACGAGCATAAGCAAAATGGCTAGTAAATATTTCTTATTCTCACTTTATCTCCAGCAGTGGGTCAGACGTCAAAAGATCCTCCAAGTTCTTGTAGAATATTGAACTCAAGCAAGTATAGTACGCTGCAATGAAAAACAATATTTTTGTGTGGTTGCAAGTTTTCTTTTTGAACGATTGTGTTGTTTCTACGATTTCTACACGATCCAGGTCTTAAAGAAAAGACAGCTAGCATCAGCATTCACAACTTGTATGTTTCGAAATATCGCCTCTGAAGTATTACATCCGAATCAGGAACTTTCTTGCAATGTAACCTTACCATCAATGATGTAGACATCATTGGCGGACATGCCTCCTTTTCCGTCCACGCAATTTATAGCTGCTCCATATTTTTTGTAAGTTAGATGCGCGGTTGGACTCGAAGCACACCAGCCGCCATCTTGAACGGCAAACACATTCCATCCCCGACTCCTGGTCACCTCTGCACATTTTTCCACGGCGTTTTCACGAGTTAAGAAGCTGTCTTTTAGCAAGGGGTGCGTTCCTTCAATGGTTGGGACTGCGCGGTTTTCATCGTCATCGCGGAAACAACCAAGACTGGAATAAAACCCTGACAAAGAAAGGAACCCGCACCGTTATCAGTTTGCGAACAGCTATCCTTTCTTTTTCTTTTTTGAGGTTTTTGCTACATGTTTCTTTTGGCTGATTAAAAATCTTATCAGTAAAATGACCTCTGGATCTCCTTTGAAAGAGACAGTCTGTGAAGTTACAGGCCCAGAGTGAATTCATCAATACTATTCTACTTATTTGTGTTACTTCCCTCATCGGTTGATGTGTTCCCTTCTAACTTCTCTTCTCTTTCGACTACCGCAGATTGGAAAAAAAAACAGTTCTTTACGGTTAATTAACTGACCTTGAACATGTTAGAGGCAGGCTGCTGAGTGTTATTTCTCGCGATATATAACAATTTTCTTTCTCTAAAACGATATCTCTCTTTGCGATCATAGCACATACCAGTGAATAATCACATCAGTGATTCATTTTTCGAATTGCACATTTGGGTCCACTTCATAAGGAACAGCCTCCCTGATGGCATTTTTTGGTCAAACTTATACTAAAAGTAAGTGAAGTGAAGTCTTTATTTTATGAGGGTAGCATTCAATAGCCGTATGCTTATGAAGTTGTGGCCCTCAATCTGACCAGATCACAACACCAGGAACTCCCGGTGCCCTTGCTCTTTTCGATCAGTGTAAGGGATCTTTAACGTCCCACAGAGTTAATGAGCAAGTGCTGTAAGACGGGGCCTAGGGTTTGTAGAAGACTTGAAAGTCTACTGAACCATTTGCGGATTGTAATCACAAAGGCAGCACTTTCTCCTCAGTTATTTTAAGACTGAGTTTTGGGGTCCGGCCGGAGTCGAACTCACGCCCCTCTTGCATGGCAGCCCGATGCTCAACCAACTGAGCCATCAGGATATAGACAGACTATGACTAGCAACGGAAAACCTTACCTGACGCTAGTTTATCGGAGAGTGCGTCTCTGAAAAAGGAAGAGGGACATCTAATCTGATTGGCCATCAGTGATGCATTCCTGCTGCTCTCTGACTTGTTACTCATCACGGAAATCGTCTCACCCTTAAACTGAGTCATCTCGACAACATCAAGGAATATTTCTTTCGAAGACAAAGAGAAAAACTCGAAATTACAGTGGAACCCCGTTAATACGGTCATCAACGTGCCTAAACTGAAAATTGGCCGTATTAACGGGGTAAGGTGAAATTCATGACCAAAGGGCCGTAATGACAAAAATCGCATTTGCACTTCCAGAACAACATTTAAGAAACAACATCAGGAATTTACGTACAGTAATTGTATAAAATACTTGAAACTTCACTCAGTAGGTAAAACGCTTGAAATTGTTAAGTGTACTGTATGTTCTGAGCCTAAAATCAAAACAAGAACAGGCCCAGCTTACTATGCTTCTAAAAAACGGAAGCCGCCTTAATTACCAAAACGGAAGCCGCCATAATTACCTAACCGAAAGACTTTAGTACCAATCGTGTTTCTGATGAAAGCACATTGACTTAACCCCTTTGTAATTTGCCTTACTGGATGTTACAGTGGCGTCAAGATCATGTTTGTAATGAAAACAGGGAGGAGTGTCGCTGACAGTACTTTGTAAAGTAAATCGGCTGTTCGATTACCGTGGTAAATTACAAAGGTCAATGAACTTGACATGTCACAGGCGTTTTGATTTTCGTAATTTAGCGCGAGTGCCCGTATTAACGTGGTGAAATTATATATAGAGGAGTCTACTGTTAATGGGTTACCATTAACGAGGATTTTCTAC
Organism: Montipora capricornis; assembly: GCF_036669925.1. NCBI lineage: Eukaryota > Metazoa > Cnidaria > Anthozoa > Scleractinia > Acroporidae > Montipora > Montipora capricornis. The sequence goes on along the minus strand of NC_090891.1, from coordinate 34,602,286 downwards.
AAAAGAATGTATGGCCGTTTTGCCGGGCCAAAAAAAAATGCCCGCAATAACGAGGTGGCCGCTAGGCGGGGTTCCATTGTATTCCTTTCTAAAAAAAATTGTTTAAATAAAGGTTATAGAAATTTAGAACTAACTGGAAGAAGAAGTAAAGGCCTACCAACGTTAGGTGATTTGATTCTCAGTCCTAGATTGTGGAACTTGTCTGGGTCGCCTATGGCGTTGTTCCTCATGTCTTGAAGCTGATGATAAGCGACTGCTTCAGTGGTGTCCTCTAGAGCTTTCACCATTTCCATGGCCTTCAATGCAGTCTACATATCACAAATAAATTCTGTCTTTTTTGATAGATTCGTAGATAGAATAATGATAAAACAGAAAAGAATCTCGAAACCAGCAAAGAAGCAAATGTAGCCGGTGTTTGAAAAAATACATTTTGAGGAATTGTCCCTTACACACATTTGAAAAATTCAGGTGGCCTCAACTCGCGGGATTCGAAACCATGCCCCTGCGATACCGGTGCAATGCTTTACCATCTGAGCTATGAAACCACTCAGTTGTAAGTGGTCACTCCTCAGCCCAACAAAAATTGACCTGCTCACAACTGAGTGGCTTCAAAGCAGACTTGGTAGAGTAATGCACCGGTTATCGCAGAGGTCATTGGTTCGCATACCGTTTAAGCAACCTGAATTTTTCAGTTGTCCATAAAAGTGGCTTTCAATTGAGTGTCGAAAGTAATTAACAAATTGCTTTGGTTTATGATTAGTTCACTCAGTGATTGGTTCAAAGTTCTCGCGCCACTTTCTCAACCAATCAGAAGTGAAACCAAAACCAATAGTGGCTCGCGCATGCACATTTTCCCGCGCTTTGTGTCGGCTACGTGTAATTACTTCGAGTTTTGATTGGTTTACCGGATTGCCTCCGTCCCTTCTGATTGGCTAAAGTAATTACTTTGGTTTTGGCTCTACGACAATCGATTGAAACTTGCTCTAAGAACCAATAAAATTGCTCAAATTGTCCAGATAAGTGCGAGGATCACTTCACTCTTTCGTCAATAATCCGCACTTCAAATACGTACATTTATTTCATTTAATACATTTCCTATTCTACACGACTGCATCTCAACATGGGCGGCGATTCTGCCGTCTGGTAGCAAGATGGTCTTAAGAAATTACGATCAGGTAATTGCTTTGAGATTTGCTTTAACACATTGTGTACAGTCAACACATTGTGTACAGTCTTGTAGAAGACTGGAGTGAGCTTTTAAAACACTCTGCATGTGCTTTCCGCTCTTGCATGACATCAAAAGAACACGTGATGTTTTTTTTTTCGGAGCGAGTTGAGTTTTAGGCTCGAGTGAGTACTATCTAACATAGAGTTTATAATACAGTCCTGTAGTGTGATATAACGAACGATTGCAATAAGAATGTCATTCGTGCACACTGCAAATACAATAGTTTGTTACCCTTTCCATGCCATTCCACGCCTGTCTGTTTTTAGCGTGCAGCAGATTGTTCACCACTCCACACATGTTCTGTTAAAAGACAAACGAAAAGGCAACAACTTATTCTTTCCAAGCTAACCGAAGTGACGAAGGGTATTCGATGCAAAATCAAATCTCATGTATTTAATATTTCATACAGCGGCAATCTAGTTTACAGATAGACTACTCTGCCAGAGCTGGACGGAAAGCTAGGTACAGCTGTTTTGAAGAAACTAGGGCCATGACATTTCGTTTTGGGCAGCGGAGTATTTACAGATATACTACGGGTGGGTTGTAGTCTTACTTAACGAATGAGACCTCTTACCTCTAAAAAGCAAGCCAGATCCTCTTTAGCAACGTTTGGGTGCATCATGCGGCTTGCTTCTTGAGTTAGAGTATTCATAATATTTATGGATGCGTGTATGTCTCCCGCATAAATTTTGTCGACTTTAGGGTCCAAAACATTCCGCAGATCTTTGCCAATATCAAGCAAGTCAGAAAAGCTGAAATTCTCTTTAAGCAATTGTTCAAGCTGAGAAAAAAGCATAATGAGCTCTGTAAGTAGACTAAAAAACTCAATTCTGTCATCCATTTTTAATGGAACAGGAAAATCATTGTCAGTGCTGCCGGACACTACGGCCAGCTTGCCTGCTGGGGCCTACTATGCTTGGACTTGCTCTGGGCGCTGACTTTAGTGTCTTAGGGTTAAGGTTAGGCACGCATTCACTTACAGACGCCAGGCTCCTAAACGTAAGTTTTATGCTTGACTCATCCTAGCTGTATACGCCAAGGAACCCTACAGTATTAGTCAGGTTTCTTTGTATTAGTGGCCTTCGTTCCTCACATCTCTATGTTACAAATATAGTAATAATTTCCCTTTAGTATCACTCAACTAGTGGACTAATGCAAATCCTGCATTTTAATTGGCTATGCTACTAGAGCACTATTAGTAATAGTTCTCGAGTAGCGAAGAGCGTGACGCTTTCTTTCGTTTTATTCCCAAATAAATATTTCTTCAACTTGCATTTGCTAACTTTATTATTGTTTTTTCTGTCCGACTAGTTGGGTGATACTAAAACAGTTAGACCCTTCGCCCTCAAGGGCCACGGGTCAAAAGCCTTTTGACCCGTAGCCCGCAAGGGCTACGGGTCTAATTCTTAAATATCAAGCTCCTTTGAATATGTGAATATGTGAAACGAACTGAGCACGAATTGTTTTTTAATGCTATGCCCTCCTCCTGCTAAGGAAATGCATCGACTTCTGTCATTGTATTACGTAGTTGTTTTTGTAACATGTGGTTGTACGTGTTTATCTTATCTGTGGGAACAAGAACAAAGGGATAAACGATATAACCAACGGCGTTTTTTTGTCTTAAAAATCGCAGGTCAAAAAAGAGAATCAATGTGAGACTACAAAAATTCACCGTGCATATTATACTTTACAGCAGCTACTTACCCTTTGCTGAAGTTGATGCATGGCCTTGGTGAGGCAGCGTGTAAGATCTGGAACTCCCCACACCCCTCGGGTAAGTCCATTGTAACATTCCCTCTGTGCTTCTCTTCCTGATTTTGACGTATGAATTAACTTTATCAGTATCAGTACATCGATCGAAATTTTGCACCATTAATATATTTTGGCCATTGTGCTGATTGCATATAGAAATCGAAACGTTACCCTAAATCAGACAGAAACAATCTAAAGTAAATCAAATATCCTTTCTCAGAAGAAGTATTGAGACCTGGAATGTGGTTGAGCTTTACCTGGCAAGAAATCTTGAGGACATGCTTTGATGTCAATCCTGCTAGCTACAGTGTGACTCCAAAGAATGTCTTGACGCCATTCAGCTCCACAATAAGCGTTGTCACTTTCAGGAGCTGTTATCAGAAAAGAAATTTAAATTTAATGAGATTCAACTGCATAAAGACCGGCCGCGTCGACGATATCAAGCATACCTCGGCACTTTTTCCTGTCGCTGTGAAGAAGAAAGCCTCGGTTACATAAGCAGTGGTAGCTGCCAGCAGGACTATTAACGCAGATATGTTGACAACCACCATTGCTGACTGAGCATTCATCTACGTCTGAAGATTAATGAATTAAAGAGCAAAGGAAGTGAGAAGGATGGGACAAGCAACTCAAAGTTCAAAGATTGTTGGTTTTCAGCAGCAAACAAGATTGACATTGACAAAAAGATGTGCACTTTTTTACTGCTCAAGTTACATGCTGTTCATAGTGTTGGAAAGAGCTAAATTAAACGCGATCGGCTCAAAGATTTCCTCAAGCAAAGAAGCGATATGTCTTTCAAACGTTGGCAGTGTTACACAGCCGGATGAACTCTTGTTTACAGATGAACTATAGACCTTATTCCAAAATGGCCGTCATTTAAATATTCTTTTGTTTTTATTCAAATAAGCCCTTGATGCCTCGTTCTTGAGCTGAAAATTCAAAAGAATATTTTGCCTTGAACGAGGCATCAAGGTCTAATTTGAATGAAAACAAAACAATATCTAAATGGCGGCCATTTTGGAATAACGTGTATGATAATCAACGAATAACGTATCCCTCCTTTGATCGTGTACATTCCGTAAAGTGACGTATGGAATTCCCATGTCCTCCTCCCACCTGACCTTATAGGTCAATTAGTGGAGCGACGGTGATGTAATCCGTAGGTATTCTCTATTTTCGAATTCCCCATAATACACTTTGTTTGCCCCCCAAATTTTGCATAAACCATTGTTTTCAAATGCTCTTGGGAATATGCAGTGTCCCCAAGAGCATTTGAAAACAATAGTTTATGCAAAATTTGGGGGGCAAACAAAGTGTATTATGGGGAATTCGAAAATAGAGAATTGGTTTCAATTCCCACTCTGGTCAGAGATTTTGGCTGTCCTTGTGTGGGCCTGTTTCCATTACTAGGGCTGACACTAAGATGGATTACATGGGTGTAAGTTACACTCTGACAATAAATTCTTCAAAATCCAATTCATTTAACCCAGAGCCATAATAAACTTGAAAAGAAAAGAAAACTAGCTCCTTTTTTGTTGAGAATTAAAAATTGTCAAGCTAATCTTTTTTAAAATACGTTATTTCACACTCACCAAGGCATTCCAGTCCATCACCGATGTAACCCCTTGCGCAGGTACATTCAAAGGAAGTTACATTTCTTGCACAAAACGCGTGCTCAGAACATTTCGATGGACAGTCATCTCTCTCTGTTGGAGAGAAAATTAGTCATAGCCTTCGGTTACGATTCTAGAGGATTTTCGACTTATTTACTTCCTAATTTGATATATAGTCGCACATACCAACTACTGGAGTGACATCAAAACCATCCATCTCAACAGCTAAGTTTTCAAGTCGTCCCCTTTTGACAATCAGGTCAAGAGACCTGATTGGGTGGAAAGCGTCTGCGGTAAACACTATCCAGAATTCAGCCAGAACAACCCCTTCGCTGCCATAGAAAGTAAAGAAAAGTTGTTTATTTAACAGTACCAGGCTGTGCAACGCAAAACAAGCGTCGTAAAACCAAAGACCGAAGTAATTATTGGCTGGTCGATAACAACAGATGACAATCCAAAGTATTTGAGAGAAAGTATACAAGCGAGTATAGAATGAGTTATTAATTTGTCAGATTTGTGAAACAGTGCTACCATTGAAAAATCAGTTTTGAAAAATTTGTAGGATGGTGCACTTCAAGAGTTACACGAAAATATAACTTAATTAGTTTTGCTATGACAAAAGAAATAGGGCCGTTCTCTAATTCGTAGCAGCGTTATGCCTAAAAACTTGATTTTTAACACAAACAGGATTAATTCTCTCGAAATATCATATCAACTGCTGCTTACCTGTTATGCAGGTTGGTGACGTACGATCGAACAAATGTGGTATCCTCTCGGTAGACATTTTGAACCTAACAAAGGAAAATAACTCTCCTTATTATGAAATTTCTGTGATGGCTAAACCCTTTCCTCATTTTGAAGATGCCCTATGAATTGTTAAATTATACGAGCGGATTAAAGCGAAGATACAAACATTGTAACAAATTGTATGTAATATCCAGAATGTTGATGTTAATTAAAGCGGCAGAAATAAAAACGACCCAATAAGACGACAGAAAAGCATCAGTCCTCAGCTTCTGTCGGAATTCATAGCCCACAGGTCACATTTTTGGGATCGTTGCAAGAAATTAAATGCAAGAAAACGGCTCGGATCGGAGAAGTATGGTAAGTTGAATTATTTACTATTTAATGCAGGAAAAAGAAAAGTAAAACGTCATTAATTATGTCAATATTTTATTCTTAGAACGGTTTTCAATTGAGTGTCGAAAGTAATTAGCGAATTGCTTTGGTTTTGCATTACTTCACTCAGTGATTGGTTCCGAAAGTTCTCGCGCCACTTTTTCAACCAATCAGAATCGGAAACCAAAACCAATCGTGGCTAACCCGTGCATATTTTCCCGCCCTTTGTGTCGGCTACGTGTAATTACTTCGAGTTTTGATTGGTTTACTGGATTGTCTCTGTCTTTTTTGATTGGCCAAAGTAATTACTTTGGTTTTGGTTTTACGACAATCGATTGAAACTTGCTCTAGCGCAATAAATCATGATAACAAATGTTAGAACATATATTATACCCCATTCTGGATTTCCACAGCGAGATCTTGAAACTGCGAAGTATTAGACATTCGAAATTCCTCATGCCATGTGTTTGATGGAAGTTTGAGATTAATCATAAAAATCTGGCTGAGAGCTGAAATAAGTAACAAACCGCCGTAGTCAGTCAGGTGACAGTGTTGGTAGCACTCGTGTTATAATAATGGTGTTTGTTGCAATAAGTGGCCGGAGAAACACTGGCACGCCACGGGGTTGAGAAACACAAGTTAAAGGCGTTGAAATAACAGGCATTACCGTATTTTCCTAGAACATCTGAATTATGCTATGCAGCAAAAAGGGCCCTTCCCTTTCGTATGACGCTCGCTTTGGACAGATTAGGCTTGGTAAGCTCAATCAATGACAACCTCGACGAGAGAGTGATCGCCACATGAATTCCGCAAATGATAATAACGACGAAATATCTGAACACGACATTCCTTTACCCATACATTTCTTTGCCAAGCTACTTACCACAACAAATGAACAAACTCGTAGAAGGTGGACATTTAAAAGGCCTAAAGCCAGTTTATGTTTACAACAAAACAAGAATTTCCACTTTAAGGGAACGAACGACTTTGATGTCATCACAATGTAAAGTGACTACCAACCCCAGTAGAAATGGTGGCCAATAAAGCAACTTTCAGTATATCACGCTGGTAAAAGTAAAAGAAGAAGAAACAACTTACTGATGCAATATGTTCCATTTCCTTTGTAGCCTAATGCGCATGTACAGAGAAAGAAAGGCTGTTTATTGGTGCAGACACCGTGCCTCGAATGACAGTTATGTTTTCCCTCTTGACACTCGTCAATGTCTGAAGAAGAGATCGTATACCCCCAAGTCAACTATCTTAATGATTTCCAAAGCTACTAACGTTTGCTGAAACAGCAGCCTATCCCCAGGGCTTCGGGCTGACCTCAAAATGACAGATTCAACAGCCAAAGAAGCAACGCTACTGAACACGAATTGGCAAATTAATTACAGGTGCGTTAGGGTTGAGGGAGTGGAGTTGACGCACGGGTAATGGGCAGGCGCTTGCCTCTTGCTACTACAAACTGTCACCTCTATCAGATTCCTCGAATTTGCGAAAGAAATTGTTCTTAAAATGCCCCTAACCCCAAAAATCTTTTTTCACTAAAATGAATCTTTGCACCGGTTCGAAACGCACTGCGGCCATTTCTTCATTTTTCTAACAAATCCTGCCATTTTATAGGCTTCGAAAGTTGCGAAAATCCAAGCATCTTTCGTTCACGACCGAGTCAGAAGGGGAATGGGTCTATTCCTGATTTGACGTCACAAACTGATTTACATTGCATTAACTCTTTGTAAAAATGCATGCAAAGTCGATTGTGACGTCAAATCAGGAATACACCACTCCCCTTCTGACTCGGTCGTGAACAAAAGATACTTGGATTTTCGCAACTTTCAAGCCTATAAAATGGCAGGATTTGTTAGAAAAAGGAAAAATTGGCCGCAATACGTCTCGAACAGGTGCAAAGATTCATTTTAGCGAAAAAAGTATTTTGGGGTTAGGGGCACTTTAAGTTTTTTTAGCTACGTTCCCCGGTCGAGTGTACCGGGAGCTGGGGAGCAGGGCTGGCGCAGTGGTGAGAGCACTCGCCTTCCGTCAATGTGGCCCAGGATCGATTCCCGCATTCCACGCCGTGTGTGGGCTGAGTTTGTTGGATCTCTACTCTGCTCCGAGAGGTTTTTCCCCGGGTACTCCGCTTTTCCCCTCTCCTCAAAAACCAACATTTGCAGGCGTACCTCAGTTGGCTAATGCGAGGGTTTCGGAGCAAGGGGTTCCCGGCTCGATCCTCGGTGACTTCAACGTCTGTTTCCACTTTCCTCTGATCTGTGTAGCTATAGCTTTAAATATCCGTGAAACGGAGTACTGACAGAGGGAGGGGGCTAAAAGGCGCACCGTCATCTTCCATTGATACCAGTTGCGTAACTGAAGGAACTACCGACGTTAAATAAATTGACTTTGACTTCTAAAACTTCTGATTTGTGATTTAAGTTGACTAAGTTCGTCTTTTGTTCCCAATTGTTCATTTAGTTTTAGAACTCTTGCTACTTTTATTCATCCAGTTAAAAAGTCTTTTCGAAATTCTAAACAGCTGCTCCGTTTTCTTTCATTTCCAACCAGAACAACAGAAAAAGAAACAAAACAAAATTGTATTAATTTTTTTCACACTGAAGATAGGAGTGTCGAAGCAAATTACTTGCATAATTCTTACCCCAACAGCTCGTTCCATTATAACGAAACCCCGGCAGACAATAACAGGTGAAGCTCCCGTATGTGTTGTTACATAGAGCGGTTCCATTACAGTCATCTGAGCCCACAAGGCACTCGTCTACATCTTCAAATAAAAAAAAAATCAAATTAATTGAAGGGAAATCAAGTGCGGATTTTGGATTAAATTGGATGAAATTAAAGTAGAACATTGACACTTACACCTAAACTTTGCCCGGTCCGTTTTATGACAATTGCAAAAACTGTTTCACTCATGATATTCTGATGATACTTCAACTGCAAGTTCAGTCAAAATATTACTGCTATTCCACATTTCTTAAAACATTGGCCCGGTAATTTATACGACGTCCAACAAACCATGGTTTTCAACAATCAATTTCCCCATAGAGTAGAAAAAAGAGTATCAAAGTACAAAGGCAGGTTAATTATTTCTACTTGTTCGCGTACCCAAGGGATGACTTGTTTTTTTTCCCGCGGATCGCGAAGTGAGGCATCAAGAAATTCGAGTACAATTAACTAACCGAATATAACCATCTATGAAACAGAACCATAGCAATCTGAACGAAAATGATCTGATTATATGTTGCTCTAAGGACGGTATGGACAATCGCTATTAAAATGCAAATGTTAGTTACCTCCGCAGTGTGTTCCATTTCCAAAAAACCCATTAGAGCAGTTGCAGTAGAATGTGCCGTTCGCATTTGAACACTCAGCTTCTTTGTGACAGTTATGTGTACCAATTAGGCATTCATTTATATCTGAAATTAATTAGTGTAAACAACGGACGGATAATTTTAGTCGCTAAAAATTAGCAAAAAAAGAATAAGAGCACTTTCAGTACGTACAACGTCACTCTCAACATACACCTACCAACACAATGAAAACCATCTCCTGAAAAGCCTGGGGAACAAGCACAGGAAAACGATCCTTTATTGTTGAAACACGTCGCACCCCAGCTACAATTGTGGGTGTCTGATTCACATTCGTCGACATCTGAAGGAAAGCCGAAAGGAAGAAAGTTAAACAAAGCTTTTGAAGTGGAACATCGGGACAGTCAAACCGTTTTTCAGAAAAACTGAGAAGCAAGGTGACGATATCAACAGCGAGGATGATCAGATTTAAACTGCACTTAGATAGCTAAATGGGTCCTCCTGTTAAAGTGCCAATCACCTCAACACAGTTTTCCACTTTATTTTTTCTCCGAAATCGTCCAAATACATTGTGTTCTTTTTAGAACTTTTGGACTGAAAATTCACTCTTTTTTTTGCTTTGAAAGACGGAAAAAGTGGCCGTACTTTGATCCATAACCGAGAAATGAGGGGGAATGGGTTTAAAACCGGGTTGACGTCACAGAATGCTTTGCATCGTGATAGTTCTTTGAAAACGTACGATGCAAATTTATTGTGACGTCAACCCAGTATCGAACCCATTCTCCTTCATTACATGGTCATGGCCTCTTTTCCAGTCTCTCAAAGCAAATAAAAAAGTGATTTTTCAATCCAAAGGTTTTAAACATGTATTTGGTACGATTTTGGAGAATAAATAAAGTGAAAAACTGCGTAGAGGTGATAGGCACTTTAACATCAAAGGCTAACAGGCCCTCTTTCTAATGCCCGAAGCGACAGATCTCTCTCAGATGTAATGATATATGAAATGAATCATATTTTAGAACCCACAAATGACCAGCTCCCAATGTCAGTGGCTTCATAGCTCAGTTGGTTAGATCGTTGCACCGGTATCGCGAGGTTCAATTGTTAAAATTGCGTTCATACTGCGAGGATCATAGCTTCACTAGATCTCTCGCCCTGCACTAATCATACATAGTCCACCTTTGCATTGACCACAGCTGTTGAAAAAAAAGTCGCCTTTGCGTAGGTAGGCCTTAGCGTTAGGGAAAACATTCGCAGATCTTTAAACCTACACGAAAGGTGCACACAGAGTGTGCAGTGTAAAATCGCGCCGATTCGCATAATCTTGATGAATTCGAAACTATACAAATAAAGGAAGAAGGAATTTGCACGCACGCATTGTACAGGGTAACTTTTAACTCACGTTCTTTTAAAAGCAATTCAAGCGATACAGGTTGGGATGGGAAATGAAGAGTTAGGCTTTGGCGTCCATCTCTTCACTCCTGGGAGACTCGAGTTATATGGACAACCATTGGAAAGAAACAGCATGGCTTGCGCGGTTCAATACACTTTATGGAATACTCAAACCAACAGGATTGTTGCAGTTTACCAATATTCATTTTAGTGAACTGAAATGTGTTCTCGTATTTACCACCCACATTCATTCCATTTCTTGTGCTTACCCTCGCATACTTCTCCATCCCCAAAGTAGCCAAGTAAACAAGTGCAGTTAAAAGATCCGTCCGTATTAGTGCAGAACGCATCCGCATGGCAGTTGTCGAGGTCAACTTTACATTCATCGATATCTACAAACAACCACAACACACGACAAAGTACATGTATACACCATAACATCACACAAATCATTAAGAGGTTTGGTTTTGTCTGCGTTTTTACTCTGATACTCTTGTAAACTCGGTAGGTTTCCAAGTGTTGAACACTCGCCTCCCACCAATATGGCCCGGGTTTCATTTCCAGCCACTCGGTGTCACATGAAGGCTAAGTTGTTGGTTCTCTGCTCTTCTGCGAGAGGTTTTCCCAAAGATAGTACGGTTTTCCCCTCTCCTCAAAAACGAACATTTCATTGCTATGTATAGTGTCCCCAATTGGTCCCCCTGCGCTAAAGAACTTGACACTGAAGAAATTGCAAGTCATGGAACCTTAACAAATCCACCATCTCCTTCATTATAATTGCCAGAACATGCTCAGAATTCTTAAAAACTTGGGGGAATGACCTGGCCTTGTTCTAGAAGGAGCCATCTCTCACTTCTCTAACTGACTGTAAACTGCATCAAAGCGTCGCGCACCAAAGCCTCTTTAGAAACTATTCCTACTATTGTAATATTAATTCCGAAAAGCCTCGAGGGAGTAACCAATATAAATACGTGGAAGTATGTAAATGTGGAAAAGTACGCGTATGGTTTACTTGTAGTTAAAGCTTCTACACCAATTTGCACTGTTTGACTCTGACGAATCAACGAATAGTAACAGCCGTTTGAAATGCGGTATGCAGAAAAATGTTGATGCTTACCAAAGCATTTCTGCCCAGTTCCCTGATATCCTCGGTTGCAGCTACACGTGAATGATCCTTTTGTGTTTGTGCACGTAGCGTGTTGGTGGCAATCGTGGACGCCCAAGTCACACTCTTCAATGTCTATAATTTGTTGGTTAAACCATTTTGTGTGAAGGAGTAATCGTGTCAGGTATTCACTAAAAATCAGTTTGACCAATGCAATAAACGTTGGATTTGGTCTTTCACCTCTTACCTGTGCAGTTAACTCCATCTCCAGTGTAACCGACATGACATGTGCAGTAAAATGATCCGTTTGTATTCGTACAAAAACCGTCTGCATGACAGTCATGAACATCATCCATACATTCGTTGATATCTGATAGAATACAAGCACAGACAAAGATGGTATTCATAGGAGCAAATTACAGCATATATTGTACTTGATAAAGTACTGGTATCCTTTCCTTCAGAAACTTGATTCGTAAACTCGTAGCCACTTCTTACAGTACAAGATATTGCACAAGGGCTATCATCAGACCCTTATCTACTTTTCTTTAGGGTTGTTAGCACATAGTGTTATAATGTACATGTTAAGCGTTACACTAATTTTTGATTCCGTATTACGATCAGGTTGGTTGCAGCTTCCATGTGCCCTTACTTTAGTTGTGTTGATCTGCCAGCTTGCGTTGTACGTTTTATTGACCAGTCTTCATAATACATAACACATTGCATGAAATTAAAACAATGAAAAGTACAAATCCTTCATCCCTCTAGTGCCCTGCTCCTTATTTGTACCTCAACCCCCTTCATCCCCCTCCGAAAAAAAGAAAACCAATACTTCACACAAGGAAACATGGAGTACACAACGGTGAGAAGGCAAAGTGACCTTTGCGGAAGTAAAAGCTAACGAGAATTACCTTCACAAAGAACGCCATCTCCGGAGTAACCAGTATTGCAATTGCACTTGAAAGACCCTTTAGTGTTAATACAATGGGCATTGATATCGCAATTATCCGTTTTCCTTTCACATTCGTCAATATCTGATAGAGAACAAGGATTGATGCAGCATAACCTTTTTGGTGCAGTTCTAGTTCTGCAAGTTCTACGGGCTGTTCGTGAAATTTAAGGGGCTGACAGAAGATAAAACAGTATGAAACTCTTTACAAAACTGTCATGGTTCCTGTTATAAGATAAAGTAAAGCTTAATAAGTGCACTGTAATCCAACGCTTACAAGGCGAATTCCCTCCCAGGCATTGTTTTCGATTTCTATTGGGACATCTTCATGTCCCAGGGGAAAAAGCAAACAATGACTATGCAAAATTTTGGGGGGCAAAAGAGGTGTATTATGGGATTTGTACAAGTAGAGAATACGGTGCCTTTGACCAATTCAATGGTAAAACCGAGGGCGGGGACACTTTTGCCATGCCTGAGCCTTTATGACTCATTGCCCAGACAGAAGAGTCGTCAATAACTTCATTTAGAAAGTCCATCCGTAACTTCGTCAATAAAGCTTCAATGATGAACTCGATCATTTCACTATGACTGCAACTTATATAATTTAAGTTCTTCTAGATACTGTCAAGCGTTACTCTCTCATAAAGTTTGTTATTTATTGTTATTTATATGTTTAAGCAGGTTGAAGTTTTTGGCAGCTATTCAGCTGATGTGGACCTGCTATACCCACCCACCCATATACACACAGAGGACAGCCAAAACACCGGGAACTTCATCCCCTACCCTTCTCGAATAGTGTAGAATAGCTTAACGTCCCACAGGGAATTAATGAACATGGAAGTTATTTGTGAGACGGGACTTCCGGTTTATCGTCCTTATCTTAGAAGACTTGAAAGTCTAACCATTTGCGGATGTAATTACAAAGGCAGCACTTTCTCCTCAGTTATTTAAAGACCCCGAGTGTTGGTCCGGCCGGAGTCGAACTCACGACCTCCCGCATGGCAGCCCGGTGCTCAACCAACTGAGCCACCGGTGCGCGGTTTATCATTGTGGCCATCATCATCATCATCATCATTGCCATTATCATTAGAATTATCGTAAGCGACAAATTCGATTCGAGGTTTATATATTTAACTCACCTAAACACATCACTCCGTTTCCACTGTACCCCAGGTGACATGTGCAGAAAAATGAGCCCTTCGTGTTTGAACAATTAGCATCAGCATGGCAGTCGTGAGCATAATGTGAATGTGGTGATGTCAGACCCTCTGGTGCACACTCGTTGATGTCTAGCAATTTAAACACGTAACCAACAAATTGCTACTGTTAACTATTTTAATAATGAAAAAAATTGTGGTATCAAAATACCAACAATTTTTTACTGTTAGCTGTTACTGCTATCGTATATTAAGTCCATCTGTGGTCAAAAACATTCCCTCGTTTTGCTTGAAGCTGTCCAGAACAAGGAATATTTGGTACTGGAGCGTTACGGCGCTGTAATTATGTGGAAATGTGCAATAAACGGTTTAGGGATGATTAGGTTTAGTGTATCTTGTCTTGCATTCAATTAACTTTGGTGACAGAAGTTAACACTAACATTTTTGGTTTACCCAAAATGAAGGGCTTGATAAGCTAACTCCATGTAACCTGTACGGTGAGAGAAACTTGTAGTCGTTAAAGAAATAGAAAGGATGTATTTGTTACCCTCGCAAACAACTCCATTTCCAGAGTATCCTGTTTTGCAAGTGCAATAGAATGATCCTTTGGTGTTGCTACAATTGGCATCGATATGGCAGTTGTCAGTATCTGTGTCACATTCATCGATATCTAGGAATAACACAATGCAAAATGCGATATAATTAAACTGAATCAAAATATAAATGGAAATGATTCGCCTTATTTGACAATAGATCACCTTTACTTACCACTACAAAAGATTCCATCTCCAGTGTACCCTGTCAGGCATGTGCAGTAAAAGGAACCCTTTGTGTTGAGGCAAATGGAATCGTTGTGACAGTTATGGACCAAGTATTTGTAGTGATCACTGATTGAATCTGGTTCACACTCGTTTACGTCTGAAAAACGAGACGAAACAACAGATTCAGGCAGAATGAAGCAAGCGAAGATTAAAATGGAAACCAATTATCTTACCAATGCAACTAACGCCATTTCCAGAAAAGCCATTGAGACAAGTGCAGTAGTATGATCCCTTCGTGTTGGTACAGTTAGCATCATCATGACAGTCATTCGTATAGTTTATATGACTGACAGACAAAGTATCCGAGCTGCACTCATCCATATCTGAAACAATCATGGGTAAGACATCGCTTAGAAAGAACACGCGCTAACAGCTAATGACGAAAAGTAAGATTTATATTTATTCAAGTTCCTCGCTTTGAATGCAACAATTCCAGATCCAGCATACCAACGCAAGTGACTCCATCTCCAGAGAATCCAGTATGACAAGTGCAGTAAAACGATCCCTTCGTGTTGGTACAGCTTGCATCAGGATGACAATTGTCTGTATCTGTTAGGCACTCGTTTACGTCTTCAGGAAAGATGCAAACAAATAGTAAAGAAGCACAATGAAAAGAAGCCTAAAAAATACAGGCATAAACATTTTAGCCTTGACTTAAATTATCAGGTTCCTTTTAATTTTTTTTGAAATTCGTAGACATTACAGAGATTAACACAGACTAACACATATCGTGCATTTTACCTTTCGACACACCCATCCGAAAAATTGGTTTTTGCCCTGAGCGGGACTCGAACCCACGTCTCCCTGATTACTAGTCGGGCATGCTAAGCCACTACACCATCAAGGCCACCACGCTGGCAACGCAGCAGATTAATGGGGCGACTTAGCAGCGTGGGGATCCCTAGAGCCCAACTTTTCTTCACTTGAGTGTATATCCTCGCCTCTATAACCCCAGACAGGGCTTAGAACACATGAAAGTGAAAGAGAGATTTCGAGGCAATGAAAGGCATAGACTACATTACAGAGATTAACACAGACTAACACATATCGTGCATTTTACCTTTCGACACACCCATCCGAAAAATTGGTTTTTGCCCTGAGCGGGACTCGAACCCACGTCTCCCTCTCTGTAATGTAGTCTATGCCTTTCATTGCCTCGAAATCTCTCTTTCACTTTCATGTGTTCTAAGCCCTGTCTGGGGTTATAGAGGCGAGGATATACACTCAAGTGAAGAAAAGTTGGGCTCTAGGGATCCCCACGCTGCTAAGTCGCCCCATTAATCTGCTGCGTTGCCAGCGTGGTGGCCTCGATGGTGTAGTGGCTTAGCATGCCCGACTAGTAATCAGGGAGACGTGGGTTCGAGTCCCGCTCAGGGCAAAAACCAATTTTTCGGATGGGTGTGTCGAAAGGTAAAATGCACGATATGTGTTAGTCTGTATTAATCTCTGTAATGTAGTCTATGCCTTTCATTGCCTCGAAATCTCTCTTTCACTTTCATGTGTTCTAAGCCCTGTCTGGGGTTATAGAGGCGAGGATATACACTCAAGTGAAGAAAAGTTGGGCTCTAGGGATCCCCACGCTGCTAAGTCGCCCCATTAATCTGCTGCGTTGCCAGCGTGGTGGCCTTGATGGTGTAGTGGCTTAGCATGCCCGACTAGTAATCAGGGAGACGTGGGTTCGAGTCCCGCTCAGGGCAAAAACCAATTTTTCGGATGGGTGTGTCGAAAGGTAAAATGCACGATATGTGTTAGTCTGTGTTAATCTCTGTAATGTAGTCTATGCCTTTCATTGCCTCGAAATCTCTCTTTCACTTTCATGAAATTCGTAGATTTTTGGAAATAGAAAAATTCAGCTCAGCGTTTGTCCGAGTACCGGAATGATAGACCTCCAGTGTAAATATACCTTTGGTGGACAGACGGGAACTTGAGGCACTTCCAAACTCTCGCGAAGGGGGTTCATTCCAGTCACATCATAGATCAGGAAATAGTTTAGGGAGCTTTGGCGCAGATAGGAACACTAACCCTAACTCAGCAAACGCTGGCAATGGCACTGCCTCAGTGAGATCATCCATGTTAATTAGATACTGTAAGTCTGAAAACTTACCTCTACAATCTACTCCATTACCAGAATAACCATTCAAACAGGTGCAATAGAATGATCCTTTGGTGTTTGAACAGTTGGCATCCGCATGACAGTTATGTGCAAGATGACTATATTCAGCCGATATTTTGACAGGAAAACACTCGTCCACGTCTATAAGGAAGAAAAATCACTCTTTTCGTACATGTACATATTCGACGATTACCCAAGGTTAAAACAACTTCGCCTGAATACGAAACTAGCTCGGAGACTGGTTTCCTGAGAAACCTTAGCCTATTCCATATGGGTATCCATCCCCGCCAAAATTCAAACTTGTTGTTCTTAAAACCAAACCCTGGGTAGACTTTCATATACCGGACCAATATGGCGAAAGACAAAAGAACCATTGTTATTCTGATTAGGCCTTGTTGATTACGTATTGTTATGTTCCCTTTGTTCTTTTGTTTATTCAGTTGGTCAATTTAAACATTCAATTGGGCAGTGCAGACATTCAATTCGTCAATCCAAGCACTCAATTTGACAATTCACACATTCAATTCCGAAATGAATGTTTGATTGACGGATTGAATATTTGAATTGAAAAGTTGAATGTTTGAATTTATAATTGCGAGTTTAATTGCAAAATAGAATGTTTGAATTGAAGGTTTGGCTTTAAGAACAAAAAATTTGAATTTTGGCTGGGATGGATACCCATAGTTCTAGGCTTCCAGATAGTCGGGAAAACGAAAACAACTGCCTGTGAACAGGCTAGAGAAACCTCTACATGTATAGCATTCCCATTGATGGTTTCCGGACATTTCTTCCTCCAGATTGTTATTACTTAGAAGAAAGAGCTAATTCGCTGCAAAAATAAACATTTAGCTTCAAGTCTTCAATTTAAACAGCTTGGGTTCCTTCTGCAGGTAGGTACCGGAGCAGAGATTACGTAAAACAAAAGAGACAAAACACAGAAAACAAAACAACTCCAAGTGACCAAAATTTAATGCATTCCGGTTGTTTTAATTATTAACAGCACACTCTGAGCAAAGAGAGTACTTTGAACTGGAATGTAGCTTAAAGGTGAACTTTTCTTTTCGTTTATAAAAGAGAAACATTTCAGGTTTCACTCCGCAACTTAACGTAAGCTTAAATGTCTACAAGTTTTGTCTTGTTGGCGATCTTTCATCTGACGTGAGTCTTTTTCTGTTCCGGTCGAGCGACGTTGAATATATGGTCATTATTAAAGACACGTAGTCATATCAGGGGCACCCAACGAGAATATAGTTAAAAACCACTTAAACATGGCATTTTTAAACGTATTTTAGTATTTAAACGGTAGATATAGGCATATTTTTATCCCCTATAAAAATTTTTCATCTGTTCGGATTTCCTAGCTGAAAGTCTAGTGATCCGAAAACTATAGGGATCAAAACTTACCTTTTCGAAAATTTCAGCCAGAAAAAAGGCTCCCGAAAATTGTAGGTGACCTTTTTTAGGGTAAAAATCCCTTAAAAATAGGCAATTATACCATTTTTCAGATGTTCAAAAATCCTAGGAGAGGCAGGCAAGCAAGAAATTTTACAACAATTGTTCCGAAAATTCTAGATCTCAAATCGTCTGCCGAACAGATATTTTCCGAAAATTGACGTTGGGTGCCCCTGTCATATGGCTTATCTAGATTTTTGGCAACGTTCTTGGTGCCTAAATCACTTTACATCACTCACTATTACGCGAATCGTAAACAAATGATGAACACCCATCTGTACCTTGACTATCCAATGCAAATAGCATGGAATAAGCTCTGAGCAATTTAAGTTCGTTACCATAGTTTTTTACCTCATTAACATACCTACACATGATACTCCATCTCCAGAGTATCCCGTATGACAAGTACAGAAGAAAGACCCGTTTGTGTTTGTACAATTGGCATCATTGTGGCAGTTATGGGCGAGATGGTTGTGGAATGGGGCTAAATCAGCCGATTGACATTCATTAATATCTGTAAAACAAGCAAAGAACAACCACGAGAAGTTCGTTTTCACTTCATGTATGACTCTAGCGAAGGAAATGTCGAAATACAATACTGTACTTACTGTTGCAAAGTGTAGACCTACCTTCGCATTCAACTCCATCTCCACTGAATCCAGTGTTGCACGTGCAATAAAATGATCCTTTGGTGTTTGTACAATTTGCGTCATTGTGACAATTGTGAGCAAGATGTTTATACTCATCCGAAATGTCAGCAGGGAAGCATTCATCTATGTCTGATAATAAAGATAGTTAATGGTTAAGTCGCTTCCTTAAGAGCTGAAAGCTGCTTCACATCGCACCGTAACCCTGACTTGCAATTTACCACGGTACGCACTGGAACAGATCATAGGTAATAGTTGGGGCCATTATGTTGTGCGGCTTTTAAAAATGCAAGGAGCAAGTTAATGGCAACCTCTAATCAAATTTGAAGCATTCCAACATATTCGTACGACAATTTTATCTACAAAAGTTATTACTTTCGTCTATTATGAGATCTTTGCATAAGTAAAAATGATTTGTGAGTATGACTGCAAGTACGAATTTTCAATTGCCAGCATGTGCAAAACATAATTTTTTGGAGGGGTTGCACTTGTGCTGCAATCTCAAGGTCGATACATCTGAAAAATGCCAGAGGTGTTGTCAAAGCCATGATGCGAAGTATGATCGAAATCTAAGCATTATTTCTGAGCCTTTGGAATACCCAAGAACACGGTTCTTCCTCAGGCCAATCAGCGGGCTGACCAAGTCGAATTTTAGAGAAAGTGCGGACCTATATTATGCGGATTACCTTGGCAAGTGACCCCATCTCCCGAATATCCCAACAAACAGCTGCAATAATAGGATCCTTTGGTGTTAGTACAATTTGCATCATCGTGGCAAATGTGGTTCAAGTGCTTATAATCTGAAGACAATCCGCCTGGAGAACATTCATTGATGTCTGAAAAATAAGACCGTGTCAAAACCATTATGAATAGGAACCTCCAAAAACCAGCTCTCCTGATTTCTTCAGCTCAAAAAAGAAGAGGATATTTTGGTTAGTACGTAGCTGGGTGCCAACAAATCTATCGAGTGTTAAATAAGGCCGACTGAAAAGTTATACTCACCTTCGCATGTGACTCCATCACCAGAATATCCGCTGTGGCACGAGCAGTAAAATGAGCCTTTGGTGTTAGTACAGTTGGCGTCATTGTGACAGTTATGGGCAAGTTCTTTATATTCACTGGAAATATCACTAGGAAAACACTCGTTAATATCTGAAAAAAAGAAGCAAAAATAATGCCTTGATAACAGATTAGTTGCCATGTGTTAGAGATTATACTGTGCTCTAGCCATTGGAAAATAGCATAAGATAACATTTCTCTGATATTCTTAAATTCTGAGATCAATCCACGATTTTTATAGATACAAATAACATATTAAAGCCAGTTTGGTTTTAGATGATTTATCTAGTGTTCAAAAGGTTACATAGATTACATTCGACTGTGATTGGGATTGTAAATTTGGATGTTTAGGGCTACTTTAATCTAAGTCTATCCACGATTTTGAATCCGTACATACCTACACAGCTGACGCCATCCCCTGAATAACCCAAAAGGCAAGTGCAGTAAAACGAGCCCTTTGTGTTAGAGCAGTTAGAATCAACATGGCAGTTGTGAGTTCCACCAACACATTCATTTATGTCTGAAACGTAGTAATAGGAATATGTGCGCATCAATAAGAGGATTTAATATTGCCATTTTCACGGTAATGTTCTGTCAGTAAACGTGCTTTCAACGCTTGGGGTGCTCCTATAAACATTGCTCAACTCGAACTAATCGCGTCATAAAGTTCCCCATACTACCTACCCCATACTAACTACCCTATACCTCACACCAAGATTTGTTCATACCTCTACACAGCACACCATTCCCAGTGTACCCTGTGTGACACATACAGAAGAACGATCCTTTTGTGTTGGTGCAGTTGGCATCAGCATGGCAATTGTCCATGTCTGAGTAACACTCCTCAATGTCTAGCATAAGAAAAAAAAACATAAAGCAACCGAATAATTGATGTTCTTGTTGACGGCAAAGAAGCGAAGCAAATTCGTTAGACATAGTTAATAGTTATGGATCAGGAGTTAGTTTGTTAGACAATTAATGCCTAACTCAAGCTGGTTAAATTAAGCCACGAAAAAAACAAGAATAAAAATAAGAATTATAAATATATAAAAAACAGACGGGTGCACGTCCGGCGAAGATAGAACTTATTTGAAATGCACTTTTTATACATTGTTTTGCTGTCTCGCAGAACTTTTGTCTTGAGTGTGTCAGTTGCGCTTTCACGCTGGGCAACCGATGACTTGGAATGGTTGTCAGTTACGTATACGTACCATCACATGAGACACCGTTGCCAGAATACCCATTGAGGCATGTGCAATAAAAAGATCCCTTGGTATTAGTACAGTTTGCATCTTCGTGGCAGTTGTGTGCGAGATGGGCATATTTCGATGATATATCGTCTTTGTAGCATTCGTTTATATCTGCCAAGGGGGAAAAAATTATTATAGCACTTGCCGCAATCACAATTTTCTTTCTATACATTTTCCAAATTAAATCTAAGGTTTTCATTAAATAAAGATGACGTTATGTTGATGATGTTCATGTTGCTGTTACTCATTTTGATAATGATGGCGATGACGATGAAAATGATTGCAATGAAGATGAGGTAAACAAAAAGTATGACGTACTCATAGACCTGTAAAACGTCTTGTAATCAAATAAAAAACGCTTTTGAATTGTCTACCGTCGCAAAAAACGCCATCCCCAGAGTATCCGGTATGACACGTGCAAAAGAATGATCCTCTGGTGTTGCTACAGTTGGCATCAGCATGACAGTTGTGGGAATAATTGTAATGGTAAGGGGCCAATGCTTCCGTCTGGCACTCGCTGATGTCTAAATGAAATGAGATAAATGAGGTAAGAGAGGAGCATCACACCAAACGTTTACATGTTTTCCACTTTAAAACACATGCTGATTATACTAAAATACCTTGACAGGTGACTCCATCTCCAGAGTATCCCGTATGACAAGTGCAGTAGAATGACCCTTTGGTGTTGGTGCAGTTGGCGTCTGTGTGACAGTTATGAACTCCGGATGTGCACTCGTCTACGTCTGCATAAAACAAAATAACTATCCGAGTAACTTCCCATTTTAGCTACTAGATTTACCGAGATTAGCTTACATTGGCTAAGTACCTTTGCATTCTCGTCCACTTCCGTAGTAGCCTTCTTCGCAGTCGCAATCATACGACCCTTTGGTGTTGGTACAATTGGCATCCTCATGACAAACGTTGGCCAGGTATGCATGTTCTGAAGACAATCTGGATGGTTCACATTCATCTACGTCTAAATGATAACAATTTTAAACAAAGGATTCAAGGTAAACAAAAAGAAATATTTTGAGACCGATTAAATAATTCAAAACCAGAAATTGTCATTTTAGGTCTCTTCTCAGCGAATTTAAAAGTCCAAGTATATCAAAATAGATCAAAACTCATCAAAGTCCCTAAAATAGAATGTTGATGGTCGGATGCATTACCAACACACATGACACCATCTCCAGAGTATCCTGTATGACACGTGCATTGAAAGGAACCCCTTGAATTAGAACAGTTGGCATCAACATGACAGTTGTGGGCAAAATCAATATATTTGTCTGATATTCGATCAGGGAAACATTCATCAATATCTGAAATAAGAATAAAAATACAAAAATTATAAGACATTATGCCACCATTACGACAACTTTTTACAAATTGTTGTGAAGAATCAGCTATCAAGAAAGAGTAATCTGGACAGTATCCACTTTGAAATACAAAGCAGTTAAAAGCAGACCCGCCTTAAAAATCTTACAATAAAGACACTAGGTTCTCTCAATTTACCAACACACATGACTCCATTTCCAGAATATCCCGTATGGCACGTGCAGTAGAACGACCCCTTGGTATTTGTACAGTTGGCATCACCATGACAGTTATGACGGAGACGACTGTAATTCATGGGAATTTCATCAGGGAAACACTCATTTACATCTGAAGATATAAAAATTCATACTTGAGTGAAAGGCAAGTGACATGCTAGCGGCTTCAAGTGATAAAAGTAATAAGGGTACCATAACAGGTGACTCCATCTCCGAAGTAACCATGGTGACATGTGCAGTAGAATGATCCCTTGGTGTTGGTACAATTAGAGTCAGCATGACAGTTGTCCGTATTTGTTGCGCATTCCTCGATATCTTAAAAAGCCAATAGAAAATAAATAGAACACTCATTCTTATTAAGTACACAGCCATCGCTGTAATGTAATTATATTCCACTTTCCACTGTGATTCGAGTTTTTCCATAACCAAGAATTTAAGTTAATCTGGGTTAGCTGTTTGTAATCGAAATCTCCTTGAACGAGTGGAGCATAATCGGTTGTTTTGCACTTTCCGATTAAAGAAAGAAAAGTGAGTATGGTTAATTAATTTTAACATTATCACATTAGTATTAGTTTCTAGAAAATCCTTAATGTAACTTAATTTAAAATGGATCAGGAGTTAGTGCGATTAGTTGTTATGGTGCCACAATTTACGCCACAAACAACAGAACTTACAACAAACCCAGTTTATTTCCAATGCCAAACTCACCCACACAATTCACTCCATTACCAGAAAAACCATTTAAGCACATGCAATAAAATGATCCTTTAGTGTTGGTACAATTGGCATCGGGATGGCAGTTGTGAGCGAGATGCTGATATTCATTTGAAATGTGATCAGGGAAGCACTCATTGACATCTACGAAGAAAAGAATAGACGTAAGACAAACCCTTTTACCACAGACGAATGGAAACAGATAAGATATCACGTGGTCATGTTTCTATTGGCGGCTACGTTTAAGAAAAAATGAATGTATTCTGGGGATTTCGTCGCTCACCTATACACGTAACACCATCTCCAGAGTATCCTGTATCACAAGTGCAGTAGAAAGATCCTTTGGTGTTGGTACAGTTGGCATCGGAATGGCAGTTGTGTGAGTAGTTGCTATAATGTTCAACAGCCAAGCTCTCGGCATGACATTCATTGATATCTAATGGCGAAAATCAAGAAAACAATCGTTTTTCAAAGGGTTTTCATTGCAATAGTCGAGAATTGAAGAAAGTTGTGTGTATTTTCCCAAGAACTCAATCATTATTTCTTTACATGAGAAGATGACGTTGATTGTCACTGATCATTTGGAAAACCTCACCAACACACATGACTCCATCTCCAGAGTATCCGGTATGACATGTGCAGAAGAAGGACCCTTTAGAATTGGTGCAATTAGCGTCAGCGTGGCAATTGTGTGTTCCAGAGGCGCATTCATCGATATCTAGCAAAAAATGAATACGAAACGTTTATGTCCTGTAAATCCGTTCCTTGTGGCAATTCATTGATTTGTTTCTTAAAAGGTTTAATTAATCACTTCCTGCTACCTTTTGGATTCCTTTGAAGTTTGGTTATGACTTAGCACTTCACCTTACACTCTATTCAGTTAAGTCTGTTGAAATGTAAGTGCTACACGGCCAACGTTTGCAAAAACGTAATCCTCCCTTGTACTTGTACATGTTCATTGCCGTGACTTTACGATCTTCAGTTCCCACGGCCTGCTCCGTCTGACCTTGTAGCTCAGTCGGTAGAGCAGCGGTAATCTAATCCGAAGGTCGTGGGTTCAATTCCCACACTGGTCAGAGAATTTCTCTGTCCTTGTGTGGGCCCGTTTCCATCAGTAGGGCTAACGCTCACATGTTTCATATGGGGTAAAAACTTAGCACTACAACTTACACTCTATTCAGTTATGATTTATTCTACCTGTCAATAATTTATTCACCTTCACATGAAAACCCTTCTCCAGAATAACCCTGGAGACATGTACAATAATAAGATCCTTTGGTGTTTGTACAGTTAGCATCGTTGTGGCAGAGATTTCCTAATTTCTGGTACTCAGAGGGTAACCCGGATGGGTTACATTCGTCGACATCTAAAGGAAAGAAAACAAGTACTAATCATGTCCAAGAAACATCAAAACAAGCACAATTTTGTAGACTTCTTAGAATGGAATTCAATTTCGGTGTTCAGATCCAAGATATGGCTTTTGCACCCTCTGAAGACAATTAATACTTGAGTTACTGACCAAGAGTGAGCCCAAGATTTTCTTTGAATTTTTATGAACAACTCATAATATGTATGAACACTTCAATCATACCAACACAAGCGACTCCATCTCCGGAGTATCCTGTATGACACTTGCAGTAGAACGATCCTTCCGTATTTGAACAGTTGGCATCGCCATGACAGTTGTGACGAAGATGCTGGTAGCCAGTGGGTATCAGATCCGGGAAACACTCATTGACATCTAAAATGCAATTAATATGTTCAATTTACGTTTATTTTAAGCTGTTATAGCCTTCGGGATCGACGGAATTTTGATGCACCAAATCAAATTTCATGGTCTGGCTCCCACAAGTTCAGACATTGCCGGGCTTTTCAAAAAGTAATGTTACGACCTTAAAGTTTTAACCCCTCTTAGGCTCTATCAATTAGTGAAGTTTGGGTTTCCGAATGTGCGCGCGTCAATACAGAGAAGGTTCCACATAATTACCAACACACGTGACTCCGTCTCCAGAGTAACCAGTATGGCACTCGCAATAGTATGATCCTTTGGTGTTTGTACAATTGGCGTCCGCATGACAGTTGTGGGCAAGAAAGATGTACTCCTTGGATATGCGACTTGGGAAACATTCGTCGACGTCTAAAACAGAAAAACAATGACTTTACTATCTTGCTCATCACCCGACTTTCTAAGTCGCAACACCTCGGAATCTGGCAAAAAGCAAGTCTACATGGTAAATCAATTCTCACTGCTTACCAGCACACTCGACTCCGTCTCCTGAATAACCATGGTGACAAGTGCAGTAGAACGAGCCATCCGTATTGGTGCAGTTAGCGTCAACGTGACAGTTGTCTGTCTCTGTGACGCATTCTTCTGTGTCTGAAAGTTTTCACGTTAATATCAATAAATAATTACCGCTTGTCTGATTAGCCTATTATCAGATGTTAACATTAAACGTTTTGGGTTACAAAGAACAGTGATGTGAGAGCGAATAAGCCGGGATTTGTCACTGAGCAATGCAATTTTTAATCGCCAGTGATAGCATGAGAGCCTTTAATTATTAACCATTTTAAAAGTATATCTTACGACTGTACATTCCACCAATCAAAGTTATAATTGCAATGGATCAGGAGTTTCTTAAAGTGAATTAAGCAAGTGCATAGTGATCTAACGTACCGACACAAGAGACTCCATCTCCAGAATAACCATTTAGACACGTGCAATAGAATGATCCCTTTGTGTTGGTGCAGTTGGCATCTGCATGGCAGTTGTGGGCAAAAAGTTCATATTCCTTTGATATTTCATCTGGAAAACACTCATCCAAGTCTGAAGAAACAAAAGGAAAGCTAAGTCATGTGTTTGGAAATGACAGCTGTGCTGAAAATAGTGTCTTCATTCTGCGGCTGTTTACTTGGGAGAAGGTAGATCCTTGATCTCGAGAGTTACTACATGGGGATAAGCTATTACCCTGGTTGTACATAGCGATGCAGAGGTTTCAGTTGGAAGTATGGTTGGTAATTGGACAAACCAAGAAGATGAAGGCTCGTCCCTCCGTCATGTCTGATTTTCGGTACTAGTAGGATATTTCGACTAAATGGAGTATCCTGTAGCCAGGAGGATGCAAGCACAAGCGCCAAGTATGAACCTTCGAAACAGAGTAACAAAAAGCAAACACAAGGATGATCTATCTTATCGGATCTTTCTTGTGCTAGGATCTCCTTCCTTCCATGTAAACTGTCCCTTGAAGTCATGAAAAGGTTTAGACTATTACATTTGAATACTGGACTCATTCATGGACGATCAGCCTTGGTATTCCCTTTGCAATCACATTGCTGCATCGCAAGTAAAGCACTACAATCGGGTCAGGCAGTCATGAAACAAGTCGTCCAAATACAGTAAAAAGGATCGTCTGTGAGCAGGTGATCCTGTCGGTGCCAAGGAAAGACAGACAGATGATCATTAAATGGTAGGTTTCAGTACAGATTGGTTACCAGTCAGTCTCCGAAAGAGAGCCCAATTTTTGGACGCGACAAAGAACACGTTTACTTCAATACAACTGGCTGCAGTCGTCTTTACGTTTCTTCAATCTTCGATGAGAATTTTTTAGCCTCACTTGCCTGTACAAATAACGCCATCTCCAGAGTATCCCGTATGACAAGTGCAATAGAATGATCCTTTGGTGTTGGTACAATTCGCATCCACGTGGCAGTTGTGAGCATAATAACTATGATCGGAAGATAGCGATTTGTCATCACATTCAGCAATATCTGCAATGAAGCCATAATGTATGTGTTAAAAACGTGTTCAAAGCCACAGACTATGAAGATAAGAACTTGCGACGCTTTGAGGCTTCAGCTTGTGGTACGAGATTACTTCGTGATCATGAGATATTGTACTGAATAAGTGTGAAATGCAATTTTTTGAAAATTAACTACATGGAAAATGTTCATGGTTAATCCTGTCAGTGAAACATGGGCAGCTTTCTGGATTAGATAATGTGCAAATAGGGAAATCTACTAGATCATTATGAAGAATTTAGACGTTAGGATATTAGTGATTCAAGTTTTAGATTATCTTTTTTGAAAACGATGGAACACTTTCTGGTCTTACCAACACAAGTGACTCCATCCCCGGAGAATCCTGTATGACAGGTACAGTAAAATGACCCTTTGGTGTTAGTACATTTGGCATCAGCATTGCAGTTGTGCACTCCAGTTTCACACTCGTCAATATCTTAGAGAAAGAGAATGTTGAAATATTGATATTTTCACTCCTATTACTTTGAATGAGTAGTTAAGTAATCTCCATCTTCAAACAAATATGTACAAATCACAGTAGAGACTGAATTCCACAAGCAATAAGCATTTGCAAGAGATCGTCCTTAAGCTACGAGAGAGATCTGATCAAGCGCCCAAACAAGAGCACTGCTCTCACCACTAATCCACTGTGCATCAAGCTCGAGAATAATAGCGGGTGAATTGGTGTCTGAAATGCATTTTGTCAATTAATCATACGTTTTATCCCAAACGAATTACAAAACATCGAACGCAAAAGACGATTATGTCTCGCTGACCAGCTGTTTAGTATTATTTCCTAATTCGATTTTGGATTCTCTGATATGATGACACAAATGATATCACACACTTTCCCATACATTTCTTCTCTTCACCGAATGGAGACAATTCCAGGCTTTTTGTGTTAACCTTCGAAAATATATCTTGATTGACGATCTCTTCATACCTTTTCCCTATTACTTTAAATGATATAAAAGAATATTCACCGGTGCAATATTCCCCAGGGCCGGAATACCCGACTTGACACGTACAGTAGTAGGATCCCTTGGTATTAGTACAATTGGCATCATCGTGGCATTTGTGAGCTAACTGCTGGTAATCAGAGGATAATCCAAGTGGGCTGCATTCGTCAATGTCTATTTTGTAAGAAATCGCGTTAACATACACGTACATTCTAAAGGTAATTTTGGACCGATTATGTTCTTCACATAGTCTGTCATATTTCAATATGTTAATTTGACGGTATCTTGTGAACGCATTTTTGGGATCGGGAAAACATTCCTTAAGTCCGTCTGAAAAGCGTACCTGGAGCGCCTGCAATAGTGAATGACGTGCAGTACTTTAAGCTAGGAAATGTGCAGTTTGCCGGCTTCGTGTTCAGGTGAAATGTTTAGGTAAGTTGGCAAGAAGACCAATTTCAACAGCATAAAGGCACTAAATCATAAAATGACCTACCCACACATGCAACTCCATCTCCAGAGTATCCCGTATGACACGTGCAATAGAACGATCCATTTGTGTTAGTACAGTAGGCGTCAACGTGGCAGTTATTTTTAAGATGGCGATAATCTTTGGATATTTTTTCAGGATAGCATTCGTTTACATCTAGAACAAAGAAAACGCAGATACCCAGTGAAACACATCTACACCCTGGATTGGACTGACTAAACGCTTTGGGTAAGAAGTAAACTCAGGCATTTTACCTTCACACGTGACTCCATCTCCAGAGTATCCCGTATGGCACGTGCAGTAGAATGAACCTTTGGTGTTGGTACAGTTAGCATCTTCATGACAGTTATGATGGAGATGAAAGTAGTCCTTGGATATATGATCAGGAAAGCATTCGTTTACATCTAAAAAATATAAATTAAACATAACAGCTATACTAAGGGCCAGCTATTATAGCTTTTACCTCGTGTGAATATTAAATCATCCTGTTTCTGCAAATTAACCTTTATTCATACAAAAAGTATATCTGTTTCTCCTGTCCCTAAAACTTCACTTACCCACGCATGTGACACCATCTCCAGAGAAACCATGGTGACATGCACAATAGAATGACCCTTTGGTGTTGGTACAGTTAGCGTCAGTGTGACAATTGTCTTTTTCAGAAGCGCATTCCTCGATATCTAAAAAGGAAATGTGTTATTATATTCTCTTGCAATTTCTTAACCCGACAAATACCCCAGAAATCAGCTTCTGCAATGGCACGATCTGCCCAACTTGGCGTTTTATGCCGTTTATTTTCCTATTTTCTTTTAATCCAATTTGCTTTACTGCCAATCACATGCTTCTTAAAGAGGTGTTTTAAAACATATGGATCAGGAGTTTTCAAGCGTTTAAAACAAAGCTCATATTTGCAGACAAAGGATTTTGTCGAAGACCATTTTCTTTACTGCAATTTAAGATTCAAGATACACGTTTAGCTTATCATTATTGTGAGTGCAAACATAAAATATCTATATATAATGATGAAAATTGCGCCACTTATATACCTCCGCGCATGGTGATATGCGGATCAGTCACCAGCACCTACCTGTACATTCCACTCCATTACCAGAATAACCAGTCAAACAAGTACAGTAGAACGATCCCTTTGTATTTGTACAGTTGGCATCAGTGTGACAGTCATGCCCGAGATGATAATACTGATTTGACAATTGCTCCGGAATACACTCGTCTACGTCTGAAATGCAAGAAATGACGGGTCAAAATACTCTAGTGAACGAGAAATATTATCACAAAGGGACCGTTTTTTCAACTTCAAATTACTATTTCATAATGACATTCTTGTACTGTACATCAGTTTCATCGCGAGTTCCGTGCTGTGGTGATGAAGATGATAAAAAGCAAGTAAAAAGCATCATATACTACTTCGGAAGTAGGGAACGTAGTGTAAACAGAACCTCTTCGCAATTTCATTTACTGCCAACACGTTAAATAGAGTGGTCATGAGTGTAGATGCCCCATGACTTTAATCACAAAGGTGTTTTTCGAAAATCCCGGGCCCAACTCGAACATACAACAGATATTCAGGAAAAAAACTGTTGGAGTACTTGGTTTAATTCCAAGCCAAACGATATACACATTGGCGAAGGGATTTCGACGTTGGAGGATCAAACAGGACGGCGCAGTCATTTATTGCTTGATATCATGATCATGGATCGAATAACGGACGATTGTAATGTGTTTCATTCACAATTCCATTTTTCTGTAAACCCACAACTTCCCAGTTTACCTGAACATATAACTCCATCCCCAGAGTATCCCGTCTGACACGTGCAGTAGAAGGATCCGTTTGTATTGGTGCAGTTGGCATCATCGTGACAATTGTGGGAGTAATTTCTGTGTTGAGGCGCTAGATTCTTGTCGTCGCACTCAATTATATCTTTATAAGATGAGAATGAAAAAAAAAAAAGAAAAGAAACATAAAGCTGTCATAGATTCTTCGTTAAACAACTCCTTTTTTGTGGACTTCGAATTTAGCAATCGTTTGGACATCGTGAATATAAGTTGTCAGACCACTTTTTTCACGCGAAACTCCTTAAGCTTACAGCACTATTCCCTCTGGTTGGCTCAGTTGGTTCTGCCCTTGGACTGCCCTCAAAAAAACCGAGGAGTAAGTCCTGCCTAAATGGGATCTGGACGGTAAACTGTACTCCCATAACAAATTTTCATAACTCTTTGGGACGCTAAAAACCCACATTCTATTCGCAAATTGCACGACATGGAGTTCGCGGTGTTGTAGTCTGTTCTTTCTAGTTTAACATGGTTGGGAGATACAAGTCGTAACAAGCTAGTCTCCAATCTGATGGAAAATAAAGATATGGTATAATCATGTGGAACTTCTACTCTCCGGGCCCGGTTGTTCGAAAGCCGATTAACTTAATCCAGGAGTAGCGTAAACTCTTTTTCATCAGGTTTTCAACTTTTTGGTGAAAGTTTCTTTTGCTTATTTTTGTTTTTCAAGATTGACTTCTTCTAATGTAAAGTTTTGCCGAACTTTTGTATCAGCGTTGAACAGCATTTGGGAGTAGAGAAAAAAACGCCTTGGTTAATTAAACCTAACCCTTGGTTAATTTTTATGCTGGGATTAGTGTTAATCGGCTTTTGAACAGCTGGGCCCTGTTAACACTCACCAATACACGTGACGCCATCTCCAGAGTATCCCTTTCGACACGTGCAGTAGAACGATCCTTTGGTATTGGTACAGTTGGCATCAATGTGACAATTATGACTTCCAGATGAACATTCATCGATATCTTCAAAAGCGCAAAAAAGTTAAGTTGATCCTATCCGAATGAAATATTTGTGGCTTAGAAAATAAAGATGACTTTTCTCGTCTGCAAATCTTCGGCTTACCGTTACAATCTTTTCCGCTGCCCGCGAATCCCTGTTGACAGCCACAATTGTAAGAACCTTTAGTGTTTGTGCAATTGGCTTCAGCGTCACAAAGATTGGCCAGGTCTTTGTATTCAGGCGATAAACCAGATGGATCGCATTCATTGATATCTATTACGGATACGAAATGAGTTAGAGGCCTTATAATATATGTTGTGGTTGCCGAGGCTTAGTTAGGTAAAACAAGAAAACCATCAATAAAAAATTTAATAAGACGTACTACGCGATCACATAACACGTCATAGTTAACTTTCGTTTTACGGTCTGTGCTTAATTTACATACCAAAATCAGCTTCGCCTCTAAATTGGCCCTATGTCGTTGGACCCGAGACTAAACTAAAGTGTTTTACAGTGAAATAATATACCCACGAACTGCACTTAATAATCTGTTGTTTTCATTCCTCCTGTAGCCTTTGTTCTGTTGCAAAAACATTGGTTAAACTAGCTGCTAAAAGGTTACTTTATGTATCTCTATCTTTACCAGAACACGTGACTCCATCACCAGAGTAACCAAAGAGGCAGTTGCAGTAAAACGATCCTTTGGTGTTTGTACATTCAGCATCAGCATGGCAGTTGTGCTTAAGATGCCGATATGCATCAGATATTTCATCAGGATAACATTCGTTAACATCTAAAGTGACATAAACAAATAAAAAAAATCAGCGTCATTTCCCCCTTACTTTACTTGTATTTATGTTTGTTTAGTTATTGCATCAGTAAAAGTTGCTCTTTCCGGGCTTGTCACGGTTACTCGTGTTATATTCTTTTCACGAAATATTGTAGGAACACATTCTCTAGAATTGTTTTCTAAGTAATAATACAGTCGTGTTGTTTGCTCAGCACTGATGAATGAATTATCTTGTACTCACCAACACACGTGACTCCATCTCCTGAGTATCCCGTACGACACGTACAGTAAAACGATCCTTTGGTGTTGGTACAGTTGGCGTCAACATGGCAGTTGTGTGAGTAGTTACCAATGTGATCGCGAGATAAACTTCCAACATGACATTCATTTATGTCTGGCCAAAAAGACGTAAAAACAGTTTTTCAAGATACTTTGAGTTCCTAACAAGATGACAGTGTACTTAATGTTCCTTCAAGTGCCACTACGATCAAAAATTCCCTTTTCTTTTCCTTCAAATTAAGAAGCTCTAATTTGGATTCAAAGGTTTTTACTCTGAGTTCTGGCTTTGGATGTTACGGTCAGCCACCTCTCGCATTCAAACCTGAACTGAAGGAGAGAATGACGTCAAAGACCACCTGACTAAGAATACAGCTTGCGTTGACGAAGCATATTTACTTTGCAAAACGCAAGTTTAGCAGTCTGAAATCTCGAGATTCCAGTGCTCCATGCAAATCCGTTTCTGTACATACACAGTGCATTCTTGAGAAAATGAGTGTTTGACGTGATTTTTTCCTCGACCCAGCTCTCTCAAGATATTTAATTTGGTAATGCCTGACCGCTATTTAAAAACGTTTAACCAGAAAGAAACAATCGTCTGCTTAAAACGAAGGCCTCAAACTTCACAGGTCTAGTGACAAGCAAGCACACTTTGAACTGAATATGAACTGCATAAGGAAGTAATTTTTTGATCGAAGAAGCACTTTTAGAGAAACACTTAGCAAAATGTATGATCTGATCAAAAATATATAATAGTTACTGGGGTCACACTTTGTCTTTAACAGTAGAACTGGTAGGCACGTCACGAGCTTTCCTTTTTTACTGTCGGGTGTGTTGCGTTTGTGACGGCAGCCAGATGAAAAAAAAAGTTTGCTACACTAAAACGAAGCGAATTAATATGAATTTTGGTGAATGTATTTCATTGTTAAAGACCTCAACTGTGTTGACTGCGTGTGTGATTGCAACTGTGCTTACTGCTAAGCAAATTCAGTAAATGTACATTGAATGCGCTCGGCTGCTATACACCTTATTCCAAAATGGCCGTCATTTTAGTATTCTTTTGTTTGATAGGCAAATTGGCCCTTTTGGCCTCATTCAAAGTTAAATATACTGGCCGCCACGCAGCTCTCGGAACGACTCTCGGGATTGGTTCAGAAAACAATTGACACAAAGAAGGATACAAAAGAAACAATGGACCATGACATAAACACAATAGAGCTGCGTCTTACAGGGATCCACTGTGAAATTAGAGGTTGTAAAAAGCTGCGCCCCGACTGAAATATTCTTTTGAATTCTACGTTTGAAAGCGAGGCCAAAAGGGCCACTTTGCAAGGAAACAAAAGAATACTAAAATGACTGCCATTTTGGAATAAGGTCCATCGTCATATTTTCATTTACCATCGCACGTGACTCCATCTCCTGAGTATCCCTTAAGACAAGTGCAATAGAATGACCCTTTGGTGTTGGTACAGTTGGCGTCGTCGTGGCAATTGTGTTTTCCAGATGTACATTCCTCTATGTCTGGAAATATAACAAAACGAACACACAGCACGTCATTTATTTTGTTTGAAACATTTCTCCGCTTTTGAATATATTGCTCATGGTAAAACATTTAGGTCTTCGATTCTTTGTTTAGTTGCCTAGTTAAGATTTGCAGGAGTCCTTTCCGCTAATCCTGTTGTAAAAAGGAAAGAAAAAAAAGAATATAGTACAACAATTTGCATGATTCAACGAATGAAATGATATATGAAAGGAATCATATATTGTACTGCGGATATGAAATCGAGTGAGGCTATGATCCTCGCAGTTATGAACGCAATGTTAGCAGTTGCGTAGAGAAGCCTGAAAACTTTGCAACTTTTTTCTATATACTACATTGATTTTTCTAATATTTTTATGATTTCAACCTGTTGATAAATATGTTAGAAAACGTTATTGCTGGGTTCCCGTTTAAATGTTCCAGTTGAGTTCCCATTGAAGCGGCGTTTTAGAATAAAAATTCTCCCGGCAATTTGAACTTGGAAAAAATAATTATGAAATAATAACGTAATTTTATTTCGTTATTTCAACCGTATTTTTCAAACGATCGATCTTTGTTTTAATTAGTTACTGTTAGATATTTTCTCTAAGAATTTTTTGTCAACCTTTTTCCATTAAATATATATTGTATTCTCAGCCGCTGGAACCAACTTATTAGCACAATACGTTTACTTACTGCTATATTTCAGTTGAAATGTTCCAGTTAAGTTCCCATTAAAGTGTTTTTTTAGAGTAGCAATGCTCACACGTTGTTTTCGTTGTTTAGTTTATTTTGTCACCCCGTGTTTTCAGACCCCGGCACCCGGCACCCGGCACCCCGCACCCCGGCACCCCGGCACCCCGGCACCCCGGCACCCCGGCACCCCGGCACCCCGGCACCCCGGCACCCCGGCACCCCGGCACCCGGCACCCCGCACCCCGGCTTTTTCACCAAACTCTAAAATTGCGTTCATAACTACGAGGATTATAGCTTCACCTACTGGCATGATTCAGCCACATGTTTTCAGTACTTGTAAATACAAGCCAACTCGAAAATGGTAACACACTTTACGCATGCTCGTAACGGGATCATGCTTTGTGCAGTTTACTTGTATTACATACTATAACTTTTCCAATGATTATTATATTTTCTCATACTACTTCTACTACTCCAGTACAGATCCCTAATCGGTGTTAGTTGCCTTGATTCTTCTCCTTAAGTTGGTACTGCCCCTTGTTTTTCTCGCAGTCAAGTCTAGCTTGCTCATGCCCTTCTTGATATTGTCCCTCCATCTTAACTCCGTATTACATTTTATGATACTAAACGTTATACGTTATACTCGTGAAGAAACCCAGTTTAGTGGAAAAACCTTTGTATTGATACGCGTGGAGAAGAAGTCAATTACTTTCGGTAAATTAAGAAAAAACATTGTGCAAGAATTTATTTGAGACTTATTAACTGGAAATGGCCCTCTTATCTTTTGACAACATCTGATGAAAAGGATTTCATAACTTACATCTGGATCAGGAGTTCACATGCATGCAGGATTTTGAAAAGAAATTATTTTTCACTTAACGTACCGGTACACATGATTCCATTACCAGAATAACCACTTAAACATGTGCAGAAGAATGATCCTTTTGTATTGGTACATCCGGCGTCAGCATGGCAGTTGTGAGAAAGATTCAGATGTTCTTTAGAAAATTCACCAGGGCGGCATTCGTTTATATCTAAAGCAAAACAAAACGATGAATCTCAATAAGAAAGGGAGTCTTTTGTAATTGCCATTTGAAAATAAAAAGCCGTAAATATAAAAGTCATATAAGGACTGCACCGATTGCTAGCGTTAAGTTTCTTGCAATTGAAAACCCCATCATTGGTTACGATTTAGACCATGAGAAATTCTAGTACCTTTGTTGGATATTATTGTGTTGTAACGGTTCCAGGATCGAGTGAGGCCTAACACTACTGTGAGGTCTTTATACCCAATTATTCCATCAGAGATCAACCCTAGTATTGAAATTGGGCCCACACAAGGACAGAGAAAAACTCTGAAAAACTTCAATTCCCACCCTGGTCAGAGTTTTTCTCTGTCCTTGTGTGGGCCCAATTCCAATACTAGGGTTGATCTCTGATGGAATAATTGGGTATAAAGACTTCACAGTAGTGTTAGGCCTCACTCGATCCTGGAACAGTTACTCCAAATATGCTACTGAAGGACAACAACTAACGATTATTGTGTTGCACGAAGTTTGCAAAACGTTCAAACGTGCATGGGGAACCCAACCTTGACGTCATCAAAGCTGGAAGGGATTGTAGACACTATCGATCCGGATGATGCTGGAGACCGCAAAAACGTTTATAGGTAAAGGGTTCACCATTCCCTACATTCTAATGGTGTTTCCCCTCGATTGCCCTTCATCCGCACCGATGACGCCCAAACGTTATAGAAGGTTGCTAATTCTATTATGTGTTTTTCAATGATCCATATAGTTGCACACTGATCTAAGCTGAATGAGAAAGATTCAACTTCGAGTGCCATAAATAGCAACGTTTTTATAGGTTGATTTTTGCCGTAAAGACAGCAGGACAGATGGAAATTCTTGAAACAAAACAGTACAGTTACGAACGAAGAAGCCAAAGTCAACTGCTTAATACTAGTTGCACAGGAGACCGCCTTAGAGAGACGGAATCCTTCTTAGTCACTGCTACGGTATAGGTTAGTTTTAACCCTGTATACCCACAATATTAAATTAATGTAGTCAGTAAACATTGATAATATTAATTTAAAAATAAAAGCAACAATTCTCTTACCAACACAAGTGACTCCATCCCCAGAGTATCCCCTAAGGCAGGTGCAATAGAATGATCCTTTGGTGTTGGTGCAGTTGGCGTCCGAATGACAGTTATGAGAGAAGTTACTGTGATGAAGCGACAAGCTATTCGTGTCGCACTCGATGATATCTGAGTAAAGAACACGACAAAGTTTATAGGAAATAATAAACATGCGTTCTTCTATTTTTATTCATTGGAAATAAACGTAAAGGTTGGAAACAAATTATAATTGGCAACCTTCACACGTGACTCCATCCCCAGAGTATCCTGCATCACACGTGCAGTAGAATGATCCTTTCGTGTTGGTACAATTGGCATCGGCGTGGCAATTGTGTACACCAGAAACACACTCATCGATGTCTGAGAAAGAAGACAAAATATATTAGTCCACGCATGACACAAATAGCATCTCGTAGAAAAAGTATTGAAAGCGATTATATATAAATAACCTGTCGTACCATATCGTTATTGAACGGGGTGCAAGTCTTGCTACGCCTCCATTAAACGTTACCATTGTATGTCACGCGAAGATAAAGCCAAATCGTGGTCAACTCAGACCACTCCCACAGACTCATAGATAGCTAGTGCAGATCGAGAAAATCTGAACCCTCACACACTTATCGCTTTATCTTTTATTTTTGGATACGTATCTCAATGTGCCAAAAACTAGAGTTTGTATCGCATTATTTCCAACATTAAGTTTTCATTAATCAAAGCTTTTGACAACATTGATTCCCCACTAAAATCTGGAGATAAAAATAACCATAGCGTCATCTGTGCGTAATCAAACACTCTCACCATACTATGCGTTGTACACGAAAATTAACACTACAAATCGCGCGAAGCATTACAAGCTGTTCTTGTGTTAAGTATTGGCACAGCGACCGCCTTTGACCGCCCTTATAAGTTCTCTATAAGGTGAAAGTACCTCGGCTCTACTGCGAGATAACATTGTTGTCACAATAACCCACCGTCACACTGGTTTCCATTTCCCATGTAACCTTCCTGGCAGGTACATCTGTAAGAACCTTTGGTGTTAGAACAGTTAGCATCCTCATGGCAACTGTGACCAAGGTGTTGATAATCAGCAGACAATCCAGCTCGGTTGCATTCATTGATGTCTGAGAAAAATAAAACATGTATTTGACCAATGTACTTTAAGCCTTGAACATAGAACTACATACATCGATGCTCTAACAGACGTAGTACAGAAAACAAAAAGCACTTAGCAAATTACTAGAAAGAATAGCAAACGAATATTTACCAAGACACGTAACTCCATTTCCAGAGTATCCAGTATGACACGTGCAGTAAAAAGATCCTTTTGTGTTCGTACAGTTAGCATCTCTATGACAGTTATGATGTAGATGACCATATTCATCAGGTAACTGATCAGGGTAACACTCATCCACATCTTCAATTAAAAAATACGACGAATATGTCATCAATTTTTGTCTTTTGAAAGTACTTACTTTATTCTTTATCGTATGATTGATTATCGGTATGCCTGTCGCTGTGACACCTGGAAGAGATAACAATGCATTCGAGTTTCCACTCTACCTCATTATGCGACTTAGTTTGAAATCAATTTCGTCTTTCTTAGCGATATATTGCAGGCAATTCCTCTCCATGTGCTTGAATCAAAGAGAAGGAATTTTTAGTTTAATTTTGCAGAGAAAAGATGAGGTCAAATTAGTATACATGTTCCTTACTTAGACTAATGAGTACTTGTATTTCGATGGCTAAGTTCTAGTTATGATCGAACCGCCAGCGTTAAGTTGTGCGGGAAATCGTCTTTTACTAAGGCATACCGGTTTCCCAGTTATTGACAGAACAAATTATGCATTGACGTACCAATACAAGTAACTCCATCTCCTGAGTATCCCGTATGGCACGTGCAATAGAACGATCCTTTGGTGTTGGTGCAGTTTGCATCAGAATGACAATTGTTTTCAAGATGGGCATAACTTTTTGGTATTCTATCAAGGACACATTCGTTCACATCTGCAAACAAAAGGTTGATCTTTGTATCTCATATTTAAGAAAATTACATAGGCAGTTTAGTGATATACTAGTCCGTAAACCTCATCGTGTCGGACAAAATGTATACCATAAGAGAACCGTGCGTAAACAGGCAAAACTCTGTTCGTCTTCTTAGTCCATGGACTAAATAAAAAACCGGTCGATTTTGCGACTGAAATACGGAAAAGCGAACATCTTTTCCTGCAATTTTCGCCATTTTTCAACATTAAAATAAGCGAAAGAAGTGGATTTTCAAATCAACTTTATAAAATGGTTCAGACTCTCACATGTAATAAACAGACCAAATAGAAGTACTGTCATCAAAAATTTAAGGGCTATCTCCTCTTTTTTCGTGAAGTTATCCTTTTTCTCTGTTTGCGAATTCGCCGAACCGCTGCAAAGTGTATGTTTTCTTTCTTTCCTGGGTGTTCCTGTACGAGTCATACTTCGTTTCACTCCCCACCATGTCTTTTCAATGCCCTGATGTGGGCTCGCGTGTCTGGGTCGACAAGTTTTAGGCGATGGTTAACTGTGAGATGATGATAGCCCTCATCTTGCAGGCAATCGACTGTCGCCTATCATGCGTCTTCCTGGCAATGTTTGAGGGCGGATAATTGGCAAGAGTGTAACTTTGAGAATCAAAGCGCTCTAGCCTTTTTCTAACTGGTGCTCTTCCTTGAATTCGGGAAACAGAACGGCTTTAAGAACTTGAATTTAACAAAAGTTAATTGCATACCAATGCACATAACTCCATCACCGGAAAATCCCGTATGACATGTACAGAAGAATGAGCCTTTGGTGTTTGTACAATTGGCATCGGCATGACAGTTGTCCTTTTCTGTGGCGCATTCCTCGATGTCTAATTAACAAATAAAGAAGCCTTGACTGTGCTCTGTTCTGTTGTAAAGCACGCAGGAAACGGCTAGAGCACGAAAGAAGTGTAGGGGGGAAACACGAGCCGATAGGCGAGTGTTTCTCCCTACTTCTTGAGTGCTCTAGCCGCTTCCTAAGTGCTTTACAACAGAACAGAGCACAGTCAAGGCTTCTTTATTTGTTTTATGATAAAAAACAAGTAATTTTCTTCAAAAATTCTACTTTATTTTCAAAGCGCGCGCTGCTTGTGGCGAACTGAGATGTCGTCAGCACAGTGCTTTATACTCTGATAAAGCACGCTACTTTGGACCAATCAGCGCGCTTGTAAGAATGTTTAAGATTATTTGATTGGTTAATGAAACAAAGGCTTGTCAAAACATCAATCAACTGGAAAATCACACAAAATTAGAATTTATGGAAAAACAAGTGCCTCAATGTTCGGTTTCAGTCCGTAAAAAACAGCAAAAAAGAGGATCTAAATGATTAAGTTCAGTGAAAACCGGCCGAATTGTTGCCCATGAAAACCTGCACGTTTCCGACATGACAACTGGAAAACAAACTGTTCATTGCTTGCGGCTGGAATCTGAAAACCTGTTGGGAATTTTGTAAATGAAGAACTCCAGCGTGAGGACTTTCTGAGCTTGAAAGAACTGCTGGACCGGGCGACGGTTGAGGTCTTCCATCCAAAGCACTTGACAGAATATCTGAGCAAGCCTTTAACTGACAGCTTCAATAATACCCAAGGTAAAATTCGGAAATTCATCTGCCATTTCTGCGAATGATGGCGTGGGCTTTCGTTTGTTCCGTGCTTTGTACTCTCATAAAGCACGCTGTTTAAACCAATGAGAGCGCGCGTTATATAGAAACTTTATTATAAAACAAAATACATCATTTCCATTTTATCTCGGTATCTATCCCTTCTTCAAAAAAATGACTTGTGTTTTGTTTTTCAACTTCTATAGCCAAAGAAAAGACTCCGTCGAGGAAAGGAAGAAAGTACCCATTTTTGCCAGGTTTTAAAATCTTATTTAAAGCTGTATTCGGGCAAAATGTCATATAGCATATTTTGAGTTGAGGCAAAACATAAGAGTTTTTCTGAGGTAGATGAAGGTAAAGGCCGAAAGTGGAAATAACATGGAAAAAGCGGCTCTCTAGAACCGGGTCTCCTTTGCCAATCACTGTTCTTACTAAATCATTTTATTATCTAATACACATGGACTTAAAAGTATGGATCAGGAGTACGAATGGTGACCGCACCAAAACATATTCATTTCTTCATTCTTATATCTCCTTTGTAAGAAAATATTTGATGATATCCCTTATTAACTGACATTCCCTGAAAGTTACCGCAAACCATTAGGAGACGAGCAAACAACCCTAACAACTGTACATTCGTTTAGTGTTGAAGTTTGAATGGATAGATGAGTAAAATGACTGCAAGATCGTTACCTAAGGCGATGGTCTGGTTTAGAATACCTCTCGTGCACCTGGCATGACTGCAGCGTCTTTTCAGTCACACATACCTACGCAATCGACTCCATTACCAGAATAACCATTTAAGCACGTGCAGTAAAATGACCCTTTGGTGTTTGAGCAGTTAGCATCGGCATGACAGATGTTTAGAGCAGTTTTGCATTCATCGACATCTAAAAGCGAACGAGAAGTTATTTCCGTTATATCATTTGGTTGCAAGGATCCAATCGAACAACAAAAGCTCTGTGATAACATTCAATTATATTTGAGGAATATCTATGTTATCTCTTTAATTTATGGGACGCTAATATTTGTCAAAACCTTGTTGAGTATGCGCCAGAAACGAATTTAGAGTGAAAAGAAGATGTCAAAACCCTTGCTGTCCTTTGGATACTTACCTATCCTTTGGATAGTTTCTTTTGGATACTAGATGGCTTGCAACCAATCTATAGATAACAATCTTGTAATTTACCGAATACTGGTGTACGAACAAGATCTGTTCTCGCAGTGATGACATAGAGCGAAAACAACCAATTCTCGAGTTCAACACACGTAAAATTATATTATCGTATCCACCAATATTTGTTTGCCAAAGAATAGAAGACGTACCGTTCGGTTGTCTAAACTAATTCAGTTTTGGCGTATTTTGTAATTATCAATGCTCGTTTACCTGAACAAATGACTCCATCTCCTGAGAAACCCAAGTGGCACGTACAGTAGAAAGATCCTTTGGTATTA
Source organism: Montipora capricornis (assembly GCF_036669925.1). NCBI lineage: Eukaryota > Metazoa > Cnidaria > Anthozoa > Scleractinia > Acroporidae > Montipora > Montipora capricornis. The sequence goes on along the minus strand of NC_090891.1, from coordinate 34,560,491 downwards.
GTACAATTAGCATCTGCATCACAGTTGTGAGCGTATGTGCTGTGATGAGGCGCCAGGTTTTTGTCATCACACTCAGCAATATCTGGTAAAACGGAAATGAAAAAAAAACATGTTAGGACCAGGAATGATTTTTGTTTTTTTTTTTCGCGATTCCGGTTTACTCACCAACACACGTGACTCCATCCCCAGAGTAACCAGTAAGACAAGTACAGTAGAACGACCCTTTGGTGTTGGTACAGTTTGCATCAGTGTGACAGTTATGTGTTCCAGTATTACATTCATCAATATCTATTAGGGGAAAACGCATAATCAAACAGTAGCTTTAGCGCCTGGTTCTGGATGCTGTACACTGACCAAAAGTCCATCAATGTTTGAACTTAAAAGGCTTTTAACAACCGAATCCCTCGCCGACCTATGACGTTTGAGTCGAGACCTACCATCACATTGTTTTCCATTTCCAGAATAGCCCAACAGGCATTTGCAGTAGTAAGATCCATTGGTGTTTGTACACTTGGCGTCATCATGGCAGGAATGAGCTAAATGCTGATAGTCAGAGGGCAATCCTGGGCGATTACATTCGTCGATATCTAGGATAAGAGAGGGCGAGAGAGCCATTACTTGAAAAAGAAGTGACAACAAGTGGTTTTTCTCTGTATCTATTTTAGCGTTTTTGGTCGGGGATAATTGAATATGTAACGTAACCCTGAAAGAGTGCGATTGCAACGCTTCAAACCGAAGACAAAATTTTCAAAAGTTACCTGAGCATATAACCCCGTCTCCAGAGTAACCCGTATGGCACGTGCAGTAGAACGATCCTTTGGTGTTTGAACAATTGGAATTGACATGGCAGTTGTGAACAAGTTCACGATATTTCTCGGGAATGCGATCAGGAAAACATTCGTCAACATCTAAGGTAAAAAAAGAACCAGTAAAATTAATTAAGTGCGTAACAGAAGAAGATTTTATTACTGACATCATGCAAAATTAAGTTTTAAACAACCCTTAGAACAATGCATACCAACACATAGTATCCCATCTCCAGAGTATCCTTTTCTACAGGTGCAATAGAATGAGCCTTTGGTGTTAAAACAGTTGGCATCTGGGTGACAGTTGTGGGGGAAATGTCCGTATTCCAGTGATAGGTAATCAGGAATACACTCATTTATGTCTGCAAGTAAAGAAAGGTTCAAGAAGTGACAACTCAAAGTCACCATACTCCAAATTGTTTGCCTGCGCTTTTACAGGCAGACTCAAAGCTCTACGTTTTTGCTTTCGGGTAGATTTATTCAATGTAATGGAATGGAGCATCATGTTGAGTAAAATGGAGAACGGCTGACACATACCCTCGCATGTCACTCCATCACCAGAGTAACCGGTATGACAAGTGCAGTAGAACGATCCTTTCGTGTTGGTACAGTTCGCATCAGAATGACAATTGTCTTCTCCTGTAACACATTCCTCGATGTCTATAATGGAGAGAATTTCACTTCATCGCTGAGATTGAGAACCAAGTTCAAATGCAAAAGTATATTTTTGTGAATTTCAATTGTTGTAAAATGCCCTAAACTAGTACAAGACCGAAACCTGACGCACCATATAGCAAAATTTTAAAGTCTGCAATGCAAATGTAAATCTGCAAACAGAGAAATCCCTTTGTTGCAAGGGTGAGAATGGAACATTGTTTATATCTAAGACTGTTTTACTTTGTGAAGATCTCAACCGCACTAGAAATTATCTGGCTTTTATAAAAGGAAAACTGACCATTCCTAATGACCTTTCGGTAAATACGTTCCTATCACAGTGAAAAGGAATACATTACGAAAGAAAATGGACAGACACCAATCTGCTTTAGCAAAGTAATACCAAAAATGTCAAAGATATTTTTAAAAATATTCCTCCACCTTACGAAAACTGTCAAGCATGAACACACTGCAGACTGACGCAAAAATGTCTAACTATATGGATCAGGAGATTCTTGGTTTAGTGGTGACAACTTATTGTATCTTTAAGGTACACTACTTAACATGGATTTTGACATGATATCTTAACTGTAAGTGCATATACAATTATTAAGTCAGTATAATGCAAGAGGAATACTCTAGAAATGAATGATACTAGTATCTTTCGCGATTCCCTGTTTTTCGATTTTACTAAATAGAGCGAAACCAACTGTATCTAACTTCTAAGGTCATTCCTTTTCAATGGTGGTAATCCTGCAATAGTTTCGTTGCGATTTTATAATGAGCATAAGAAACAAAATCCAGTTTCTCTTCTAGATCCAATCATTACCGAAAAAGCTTGTGACACAGGGTATTTAAATTTAAGTTTCTATTTGTTGGAATGATATTCGCACAAAGATGAAAAACGTAACGGTAGCAAAGAAGCGCCATAAAAGCTCAATAAACGATACTTGAACCTGTCATCAATGAGCGTTCTGTGGGGGAGCACACTGCTACATCAACCAATTGAGCTGGGAAATTTGCGAGTTCGAATATTATTCCTACACATAAATCTTTTACATTATAAATACTATGTATATCAAAACTACACGGCTTAGCTGGAAAAGGGCACAATACATACCTTTTTTTAATCTCCCAGCCCCTTACCACTAACCCGTAGTCCTCTTATTCAAATAAAAATACAAAGGTGTGAACATTAAACGAAACCATATATAATGAAATGCGGACGCATACATAAGATGAGGCATGTAGTAATATAAATCGCTTTTTTGTTCGCTAGAGTCATGTGGAATCGTATGTGTCTTATAATATCAGCATCAATTACCCCACCACTAGCTGTCGTTGGCTCTTTTTTGGTCAAAGCCAAGCAGCAGTGTTTGTTAAATTATCTTAAACAGGACTTTAATAAGTAGGTGACTCGTCATTCTTCGTTACGTCCTTGGCTTTAATCGAAAAGATGATTTCAATAAACAATCACACTGAAAAGGGAAAGCAAAATGGGCCGCAAAGTACATCTACCAAACACGCCGCGTTTTAGGGACAGTGCGTAGGCTATTATGGAATCGCTTCCAAGAACTGAATATTTCCCCGTGACGTGCGCGGAGAATAGTCAGTCACATACAGAGATTTAACTCAACACGCACTGCACGAAGGGGTGACACATTTACTTGTGCAGTATCTCGGAAAAAAAGGGAAATAAACAGGCGAAACCAAGAAACTTTCTGTCGAAGAACGAGAATTCAAGAGTCAATTGTGGCGCAAGTGGTCAAATTGAAGGATTTGCCCAAAATTACAAGTAGTGGCCACGAAGCATAATAAAACCAATATTTTTAAGAACAAGAACCCCAAGCAGTCACAATGGGCCACCTCTAATTTTAAGTAGGTAGGCCCTCAGCGCCAACCTTTCATTGGATTTTCTTTGCTTCCGCCATTGGGCACACGTTGGTAATAAGTAGAAACAATTAAATGATACTGACGGAACTTCATCAACCCCACAAATTACTCCCTTGGGCACCTACCTACACAGTCTACTCCATCACCAGAATAACCATTTAGACATGTGCAGTAGAACGATCCTTTGGTGTTGGTACAGTTGGCATCAGCATGGCAGCTGTGGGCGAGCTGACCATATTCATTTGATGAATGATTCAGTAAACACTCATTCACATCTGCAAGGAACAATTTAAAGTCGAATTTATCTTGAACTTCTGAACATGATGTTCTTCTTCGTTTTGAAATGATATACCTTCACAAGTGACGCCATCACCAGAGTGTCCTACATGGCATGTACAGTAAAATGATCCTTTGGTGTTAGTACAATTGGCATCCGCATGGCATTTGTGAGCGTACTTGCTGTGATAAGGTGCCAGGTTTTTGTCATCACACTCAGGAATGTCTTGGGTAAAAAGAGAAATACCCAACGTTAAAAAACACCCACCTACCTTACCGAAACGAGAACTTAAAAGATTTGGCCCATTTTTCTGAAAAAGTAAGCGTGGCAATTATGAGATGCGCATTTGTCTATGTCTTATTACATCTATCACTGACCTGATTAGGCTCCAAAAGTAACAAAATTCACTTACCATCACAATTTACTCCGTTTCCAGAGTACCCTGTCTGGCACGTACAGTAGAATGACCCTTTGGTGTTGGTGCAATTGGCATCTGCATGGCAATTATGAGTTTGGGAAGCGCATTCGTCTATGTCTGAATAAAAAGTGAAAATGTAAGCAAGAAACAACCATCAACGTTTTGGGCGTTTCAGTTTTTTTCCTAAACAGGAAAAGAAGAAAAAATAAACAAAGCAATAAGTAATGAAAATAACCAAGTGTACTGCCAGGCGACTCTGCAACTGCTGTTCTAAGATGGTTACCTGTGAAATGTTCTCTTGGGCCAGAATATCTTACTCGACACGTCCAATTAAAATCAGCGAAAATAGCGGCATGGTCGAGCAGTTTGATTGTGAAGGAAATTACTCATCAATACTTAAGTCCTTTCCCCTTTACACAAATTTAAGGTTATTCAGCTTTTTATTGTTCACTGCGGCTTGTTAACAGCTTAACTAATGCTTACTTGTACAATTTCACAATTTCAAATTACAAATGAGTGGGTGTCGGAAGAATGAAAGAGAGGGAGAGGGAGCCCAGCGTCGACTTGGAACACGGGAACTGTTTTTCATGGGTATCGAGGACAAAAACGACAGCAATGGCGACGATCTGTAGCACGATGTTTGAAAGCAAACGGGTCGACCTAGGTGCTAAGTGCAATGATTCCAGTGATAGTTAAGTTTATTAATACTATGTGGTTAAGTGGGGAAAAAAGAGCATATAATAACTTCAGTCTCATGACTTCACTGCTAAAACTCTTCATTAATTAAGACTGTTTATTTTATACCCAAAGCTTACCAACACACGTGACTCCATCTCCTGAGTATCCCGTATGGCACGTGCAATAGAAGGATCCTTCGGTATTGGTACAGTTGGCGTCAGCATGGCAATTGTGATTCCCAGATCCACACTTATCAATAACTGCAGTAGGCAAATATTAAAATACGGTTTAGTTCCTAAAGGTTGTATTGTTCTGGCTAAGCCAGCAGCACCTATTTGCCGTTTAATGTAGTTGCTAGCTATAAGAGTACAACTCCAGCAAGTGTCCTTCAGTTTTGGAGTAATCAATCATTTGTTCGCAAAAAAAAAAAAAAAAAAAATTTGGGCAGTTCTCGATATATTTGAAATTTTGTGATACTACCGGCATAGAAATCGCTGTGCTGTTGTTAGAGAGGATTCTGACGATAAAACGGTATATTAACCCAACCCAAGGGTAAGGGCCTATGGATTCTTGATCAGCAACAAAAGTATGTATTTGCTTCCACAGGTTTATTTACCAACACAGTTGATCCCATCTCCTGAGTAACCATGGCGACACGAGCAATGGAACGATCCTTTAGTATTGGTGCAGGTAGAATCAGCGTGGCAGTTATCGGTATCTTTAGCGCATTCGTCGATATCTAAAATAAAATAAGTTTTTGTCAAATACCTATAGAGAAGATGATTTATTTTTATCAAAAATAAAAAAAAAGTTTATAAATCTATGATAATTATTTCACTTTCTAATTTTCTCATATTCTATTTTCCACCTGTTTTCGAAAAGGAAATACAGTCAATTCCGTATCATTCTCATTCATGTAAGTACGTAGTCCATTTCCAATTTCAATACGGCATCACGGCACTTAAATATGTTGGCGTTTTTATAAAGTGACTGAGGCTTGTGCGTACTGAACATCGATGTCTATTCTAAAGCAGGCATCTCTGTAAAACCACATAGCCTTACTTTCCAGGATGCAGCTTTACTGTCTTCAGAGTCCGTTATTTATTTATTTTTTTTCGTTGTTTACTTCCATTGTTTTCCGAGCCACTTTCAATGGCCGTTGACAAAGACGCATGATAACAATTGTAACCTCTTGAAATGAAGACAATTGTTCTGTTTCCTTTTTGTTGTAAATTTGTGATGATTGCATACCGTCGCAAATACTTCCATCTCCATTGAATCCTGTTTGGCATCTACAGTGGAATGACCCATCAGTGTTGGTACAGTTAGCATCAGAATGACAATTATGTACATTCGTGGCACATTCTTCAACGTCTGCAAATAAAGGGATGTGAACCTGAATGCAAGTTATTTCATTGACAGAACTATTTGTAAGATCGAAGCTGTACGAAATAGCGGATACCGTGATAAAGCACAGTAAGAAACTCCAGAGAGAAAAAGTACTGGTACCGGTCCGATTGTTATACACTCCGTTGCGTTTCAAAAGTTCGTTACTTTTTCTGTACCTCTCTTGCTGCTAAGGATTTTGGTCATTGGTCAGTTTAAAGGGACCTCGAAAAAAGGCATCACGGTCAACTCGCAACCACGATGGCTTCCAACCAATAGGTGAGATGCAATAATACGAAAATAAGAGGCAAAAGGTTTTTAAACGCCCTGTATTCATTTTGTGTTTCTTTCTTCCTTGTCACTTTTAGGCCAAATTTCTGATTGAAGACGCTACAAAACACTATCTTAAGTGCGAACAACTCGGAAACAAGAGGAAAGTTTGCGAGAATCGGTTGTTAATAAGTTTGTCAACAAACGAGTGTCTGTGAGAGACGGGTTCACACTAAATGTTGCGAATTTTAACCCCACACCACAAACAGGTGGATTTTATCACTAAAAAATTATCACAAATGCCATATGTGATCGCGCATTTCATCACAGAGATTCTAGCTGTGTTGAAAGACTAGGGAACAAATGCGTTAAGTAAGCAGAGGGCGCTTCCATTAACTTGGAATGAACTTTTGCGGCTTGTTTTAAAATACCGCATGGATCAGGAGTTTTAACTCAGTGTAAAGTGCAAATAAAATTATGTAATGCTTTATCTTACCTTGACAAACGAAATCGTCAGAATATACAATGAAACAGCCCTTCGGTATTTGATTGACATAGCCTCATTATGACAGTTGCATTTCCAACTTCGTCTTCACGCTTTGTAAGTCTAAACAGGTAACATTCAATTTTCAAATCACATTATTATCATTTACAGTAAAAATTAAGAATCTTAATTAAGAAAATTAAACGAAACCGTGTATGCAAATCAGGAGAGCGTTACATCAGATATACAACCATTAATTAATTAATAAAACGCTTCCATTGTTTTACTTCAAAAATTATTAATGAGACAAACTGCGGGGACACCTTAAACATTCTCAGGTGAGAAATCCAGTTTGAAGAAAGTAGCAATTACCTATTATAACAACGCATGAGCAAGTTAAATTCAGAGCGATATTTCAACCTGGAGCAATTGTGGCTGTGCAAAGAGCGTTGCTTACTACTGAACGTTGTTTTCATCTAGGCGTAGCTTTTAGGTTTCATTCATTGACAGCTTAACAGACCATACAGCTCATCTTTACTAGCGTGACTCCATATTTTGATTAGCCATGCTGGCACGTTCTGAAGAATGACGTTTTTGGCATTGGTACAATCGACACCTGTGTGATTGCTGATAAATTCGCCAAAAAACGAAGGAACTTTACACAAGTGTCTAGTGTTCTAGCGCTGGAACACAAATTGGGGAGAATCCACACTCATGGTTTGCAGATGGACGCCATGAGAGCCTATGCCAGTCTGCGGTAGGTGTCCCATGATTGTGTCCGATCCACTCTGTGGAGATGAAGGAGCCTTAAACGCACTTGAGTCAGGGTAACTGTAAATTTTGAACTTGAGTAGCGTTCTCACGTAATTAGTAAGTGATGCGTACTGTCGAGCCCTTATGGCACAGCTTTAAGGCTTGGGGTTTTTATCCATTTTTCTCAAGGTGTTGTCCTTGTGGTTTGATTCTTTTTTGTGTGTTATAATATTAATGGGCTGGTTTCACCATTTACTATCTTAATAAAAGGTTTTTTTTGGTAACCTATCGGCACCAGTTTATAAGGCCCGTTTCAAACGTCGAACTTTACATGTGCCGAATCTAATACAAATGAGAAAAATCTTGTGTTTTCGCTCATTTGCATTAGATCCGGCACATGTAAAGTTCGACGTTTGAAAAGGGCCTTAGTCTCTAATCCAAATGACGACAGCATGTATAAGCTAAGCTAGGATTTTCGTGAGTGCCTATTGATTGATCGCACCATCTGCATTGACATATCCTTAGAACACTCAACCCAGAATATTGTGCGAAAATAGGGATACACTTATTCTTTGCATGCCCGGCACTGCTATGGAAGAAAAAAGTTTTATTTTGCATAGTTCGTATTTGCAGACCGTCTCGTTCCAACTGCTCCAACAATACACCGTTCTCCCTAAGTTTGCTGGCGCTCCGCCCTACGTAAACATACATACAGTACATACCTACATAACTGACCACTCCCCACACGGGCTTTTCAGGACCAATGAAACACAATCACGACAGAACAGAACAGAAAATTCAATAACAACTGTTGAGAATCCCAACTGGTCGGAGGCAAACCAGTTGGCTATTTGCAAGTGCAGCTGAGAAGTTGAATCAGGGACTACCAGAAACAAATTCAACCAGTGGTCAGAACGTGTCTTGAACCTTGAAGCCCGGCGGTATCATCGTTGTCGTCCTACAGGTCAAGAAGCGCAACGCCGAAAAAAGAATCTCCATATTATAATTACAGCTTTAGTCAATCAAATCCCGTCTCAATTGGATGCACTTGGACACTTTTTTGAAAAAGTCCGTTGTATAAGGATGCCTTTGTCAAACAGTAAATCAAACTACCGTACGTCTGTGTTAGCAATAGTTACGTCCTTACCTTTTATTTCTCTTCTTATTTAGTTGTGTGCTTTCTATTAATCCATAAGGCCCAAAGTTTAAAATATCTGTCAAGGAACTTGCAGAAAGAGGTATAGTGTCCAATGTTAGTTTCATTTTTTGACGAAACAATAGTTTAAAGCCAATTCCAACGACAATGTAACCTACCTTACAAAGCGAGGCTTGTCTTAAAATCCTGAAGAAATGAGTTAGTATCGCAAAACAACCTAAAGCCCTATATAGTAAACTGATTGGGGTGAAGTGCGAGTAACTCCTGATCCATATTTTGTTTGCTAAATAAGACATTGTGCACTTTTAGTCAATCGACGGTCGATGCTTTGCAGAGCTTTGGTCGCTATCAAAAGCCCATTAGTAAGTGTACAGCAATGTTTTATTATAGCAAACACGAGTTCTTAATTTCATGCACGTTTAACCAGTGTTAAGTAATTAGATATTACGGCCTCTTACCGGAACAATAAATTCCATTGCCTGTGTATCCAGCATTACAGGTGCAGTAGTAGGACCCTTTGGTGTTGTTACAATATCCGTTTTCGTGACACATGTGAGTATTTAGAGAGCATTCATCCATATCTAAAAAGTTGATGAAAATAAAAATTTACTACATGCGAAAATATTATAAATGAAAGTATCCTGTGGGCCAACTCATGAGTGCAAATGATATGCTTTGGGATATTAAAAATTGATTGAGAGTTACCTTAATAATTTTCAGCCGGGAGAGAAGGTACGGTGTTTCTTTCTTAAAAAAATATTGGCTCCATGGAGTGACTATGGCCTCCACTAACCACCGCAGCTCCTTCATTGTCCTTCGCGCATTCACGAAAATATAATTGTTTTGAAGCGATTGTACATACCTGTGCATGTTATTCCATTGCCAGTGTATCCATCATGACACGTGCAGATGTAAGACCCTTTCGTGTTGTTGCACCTGGCGTCTACATGACATTTATCCGTTTCCAAAGCGCATTCGTCTACATCTGCAATAGTAATAAATTGAGATTAAGTGAAGCTATGATTTTCGCAGTTATAGACGCAATTTTAATAATTGCGTAGAGAAGCCTAAAAAATTCAGGACTTCAACGGGGTTTGAACCCGTGAGCTCGCGATACCGGTGCGTTGCTCCCTAGGGGGAGTGGTCAATTAAGTGTGTATTGTATCATCCTTGCCATTTTCTGTATTTGCTATTTTGTTCAAACCTTCCTTCAGTGTTTTAAGTAGTTGTTTTTGTTATTATTTGGTTGCTAGTTCCTAGTTGCAGGATATGGTTACATTTCCTGTCACAGCCCCTTTAACGGGGTTTTCGACAGTTCTGTAAGGTAGCGGACACATTTTTGAAAGCATAGGACGTGCAATTTTTGGCCCCGCAAGGCGCCTTGCGAACTATCTAGGGGGGTTTGGCAATTTTTAAATATAACACGCAAAAAGGCTGTTTCCAGTGTTTCCTGAACCCAAGAATCAGTTTCCCAGGCAAGGGTGAAGTTCACTCAAATTCTCTTTAAAAAGTAAGTTTAAAAAGAATTATAATAATAAAAAATAACACCCCTCAAATATTGGCATCAAACTACCGTACATGGAATGGGAAACCACCAGACGAAACGTCCGGTCTCAGAGTTTCACAATTCTTGATGACATTTGCTCCCAATCTATTACCTGAACAAAGCGTGCCATTTCCACTAAATCCTGGTCTACACCCGCACAGGAAAGAGCCGTCCGTGTTAATACAATTGCCGTTTTCATGGCAGTTATGAGTGTTAACCTCACATTCGTCAATATCTGAATAACACGAAAAAAATACTTATGAAAACAAGGTAAATTGTGGTACCGATAAAGTAGTTGACCAAGGGAAAGTGGGCGACAGTCTAGGGCCCTTTCTCTTTCAAAGGGACCCTTACGCGACTTGAACGACCGTGGACGCAAGCCTTGTCCTAATTTCATCATTCCAATAAAACAAATTATAAACAAAATTCACAATAACCGTAAGCGAAAATGATCATCGCAGTTCAGAGAAACTAATCAGTTGCAAAGTAAACTTAAAAAAGTAGGCTTGAACGAGACTCGAACCCATGAATGTAGCTGCATTCCTCTACAGTGATCATAGTTATCAAGCCATCTGGGAGCTGGTAAGTTGCCAACTTCTCACTAGAGAATCTTAGCATCGGCAACGAGTGCGAGTACGAGAACAAGTACACCTTGTACTCGTTCTCGAAGTTTTTAGGTAAGCGTATAGTACGGGTTTCTAGTCTGCAGAAAAACTCACAAATTCTTTTCGGATGGCAAATTATCAGCATTAAAACTGTTTTTCAGGCTTGGACCTTCCCCCCTTCCCCCCCCCCCCCTCTCCCTTTCCCACAATTATTTATCCAACACTTGAGAATTGTCAGTATATTACTATTGCAGCTTTAAACTAAATAGAACGCAATTTCCTTTTGACAAACTCGTCGAGTACTTGCCGCTACGACTTTTCGATGCAACTGAGTCGTCGCAGACCATCTTGCCGGAACGAGTTGAGCACACCGGGCTGCGCAATACGGATGTGCAATAATAAAAATCCCAGAACTCGTACTCGACATCGCACTCGTTGTCGATGCTAACACATTAGCGACCTTTAAATCGGAGGTCGAGGACGACTACGAGTACAAGTTTTCCATTCTGATCATGCGCATAAGGTTTGGAGGCCGACATTTTTCGAAGTGCGCGTGCTCAGAACGGAAAACTCGTACTCGAAGTCGCACTCGTCCGCCGATCTAAAGGCCTCCACTGTATCCCGTATGAGGTAAATAAACTATTTCAACTGCGCTAATCATCCTCATTTTACCACCAAAAGTCACAACATAATTCAAATTCGACATATACCACCCGCGCTCAAGACTCTCCAAGATATGCCAGCTAATGTTTCACTACTAAAGTATTTTACCTTTAAATGCCGAAAACTTCGATAATTTTACCAGACAGTATTCCATGGAGGTTTTTACAAAACACTGACTTTTTCCCCATACTAAGAGAACAAAACAACGAACTTATTCTGCTCGGCAATTCCCCAATCGGTATGCTTAGACAAAAAGTATGGATATAATAATTGATAATACCTGTGCAATTTTTCCCATCTCCAGTATACACCGACACACAAGTGCAGACAAATGATCCATGGGTATTGCTACAGCTGGCGTTTTGATGACAGTTGTGCTTGTATGCCATCTTAGTTGTCGTACATTCATCAATGTCTGGAATGTTTCAAACGTTCATGATCAATTGCTTTATTTTCAAGAAATTTTGGTCAACATCCAACGACGATTCAATGATGCTAACAATTAATATTGAATGGATCTTTAAAGGTCTGAAGTTATCATGAATGCAGATAGTAGAATGCATTTACTAAGCGAACACTTACCCAGTCAACTGAGGGTGTCTATTTTTTTTTGTCAAACAGACTTAGATTATGTTACACTGATCTTTAAAGGTATTCAGACCAGGGCAATGCCTTTGAAAACAGAATACTGATGAACATGTTAACTTCTACAAAAAAATCGTATTAGGTCTAAGCGGTTTAGAGAGAGAGCGAAAATATAGCTTCTCCACGCTATGATTGTGTTAGACTTAGCTCTAGTTCTCTTCGTATCGACTACTAAAACAAAAACAAGATTGGACTTTGTGTGGAAGGACCGGGGGGGGGGGCACCCGACGATATTACTGGATAGTTGTGACACAGCCTCAACAACATGAAATGATTTTAATCAGGCCAAAGTGTTTTTGTCAGATGACATTCTGGTAGCAGTCGCTTAAGCTCCCAATTGCCTTTGGTAATCTGATGAAGAGCAAAACTGGTGTGAAAAATCTGTAGAGTAAATCCGCAATACACAGGCCTGTAAAACCTTATTGACTGTTAATAACAATTTAGCTGCTAGTCCTTAAAAGTACCGCGCCCTGGTAATTTGCGGTTATAAACTCCTACAGAAACACTAAGTAAACTAAAACTCTTCAGGGCACCTAGAGTCCATGCGCATGCATGCTCTGGATTCAAATCCTCTTCTCATCACCAACTGTTTACGGTGAATCCGGATTAAGAACAATCTCGCTTTACAATTAGGCATGTGGTTGAGCCATTTAAATCGGGTTTCTTATTCGGGGCTACTGAAATTTCAAGATGAAAAACATGCCGGCATGGAGCATAGCGACCAAAATCGACCTCAGTGAACGGTTTCCAACAGTTTTAATAGATAAGAATACCGCTAATGTTTTTCCAGTTTTAAAGTAAAGTGCAATAGTTTTTGTGTTTTATCACGTATGGAACTATGCACAAATGAGCAACTACATCGTGCCTGCGTGAAATGTCAAAATCCTGTGCTAACTTAAAAGAAGAAGAAGAAAGATACAAGTCCTCACCAGTGCAATTTGTACCATCCCCTAAAAACCCTGGTTTGCATCCACACAAGAAGTGAGTTTTTGTGTTGTAACAAATGCCATCTTCATGACAGTCATTGTTTTGGCTCGAGGCACATTCATCAAAATCTATTGAACAAACAGACAAGGAAAGAGTAAAGAACAGCTATCAAGTTCAGCCCTAAATTCCATAGCCATAGAAGTTGATTGAAAACGAATTCCGGCAACATGAAGGTGACAGAAACTGAGACCATTTAGAATAAGGCACTTCTTTACAGCTAGACAAAATCGTTTGGACGATGTAACATTTGGCAAATTATTCAACAAGGTAAATGATAATAGGGCCGTTTATACGAGAGAAAATAAGCCGCGGATTATTCTGGCCGTGGCTTACATAATACGCAAAAGGAACTATTTATACGAGTGTAAACTCCCAGGCCAGGATAAGCCGCGGCTTGAGAAAGCCGTGAACGTAGATTTTGTACCATTTATACGGGGTGTTTGCGTCTTATGTAAGCCGCGGCCAGAGTAAGCCGCGGCTTATTTTCTCTCGTATAAACGGCCCTAATGTGAATAAACTGAAAAGGAAAGGTCAAAAGAACCTTTGAAAGCCAAAAAACGCACAAGGTTTCAAGAGAGCGTGCCGTCTCTTACTTTTTTTTATTTTTTGTTTTATTAGCTTCGCCAAATAAACAAACAAAACAATTACGTATACAGAAGAACATTGGCAGGGACACCGCAATAGCTGTGGCCAATTACAGCGGGCCCTGATGGGAAGCCAAACCACGCTTTTCATCATATATATCTCGTCTAACGAATTGTAACGCCGATTCAACCTGAAGAAGGCTGTGTTATACACGGTCGAAATATAGGCGGTTTATTGTTACGACAACAACATAACATATCGTTGTTCCAAATAGCATCTTCATGCTGCAGAGTTGCTCATTCGAATCGTAGTCGAGCCATCTTTCGAAAGCTTTTTTGTCACGCATAAGAGCATGCAGTGCGACACGGTCAGTATCGTGAAAAGGGTCGCACCAATCTCCTCAACAAAGCATTTATCTCCCTGAAATGAGTTCAACGCAAGATTTTATCATAAGAAACGAGACTTTCAAAATTGGGCAGTTGACCAATGTGCGCTGTTCGGGAGATGACATTGACCTTTCCTCTTATAGGTTACTTGACTGTTAAAATTCATGATTAACTAAAGGAACTTAATTAGTCTGTGATATTGCATTAAATGCAATTTAATTCAAATGATAAGATAAGCAATTAACTACCTCGATACCACGTGCAATTTTGTCCATTTCCAGTGTAACTGAATCTGCACGTACATTGGTATGACCCTTCGCTGTTGGCGCAAGTTGCATTTGAATGACAACTATCAGGTAGCGTACATTCATTCCGATCTGGGACAGCAAAAGAGAATAACATACCATGATTAATTCCATAACTATCGCGGAAATATTGACGCAAAAAGTTAACTACGGGTAACAACTGCTTTTGTTGCTTACGGTGTTCACTAAGTAATAGGCTAATCATTGACACTGAACTGGAGACAGAGTTCGCTTGTCCATTCAACTGTTCAAAGAGGTCACAATACGGACCTAACAAAATTCAGAAACCCATAAGGGTTGAAACGTGTAACGACCCCTTGTGTGCTGGGAAACACGCTTCTGAATATTCAATTTGCTAAGTACCATATTTGGAAAAAAAAGAGGGAGGGGTTTCCAAATATGGTACTTATCACTGAAACATTCAACCAATTCAGTTCGCAATGAATATTTGGAAGCTGTGAACGCGCGTTACACGTTTCAACCCTTATGGGTTCCTGCCAAATTGTTATATGTGTATTGTATTATGCGACTTCATTTATGTATATTATGCATTTATATATATTATTGTATTATGTAACTTGTATTATGCCTGAAGATTGCCAACCGGCGTGAAACTCGGCGTAGCGACAGCTTATCTTTGCCTTATTTCTTTAATTTGTTTTCGCTCTACTTATAATGGTATTGAGCGCCCGGTATATATATCCCGTCCTCTGAAACACGTCGCTGATTATATATATATATATACATATATTTTTTTTTGTATTAACAAGGCTGGAAATCCAACGATGTAGTCCCAAGCTAGTAGGATCCGAAGGATACACAACGCTTTGCTAGAAATATTAAGTGATTTGAGTGCACAAATAGCGACAACGAACTACAAGCAGATCCATTGAATGAAAAACATATTGCCGTGAGTGGGAATCGAACCCGGCAATATGTTTTTCATTCAATGGAAACATGGATCTAGAGTCCTACGTTGTTTTCGTCGTATTTCTCGCTGAAGTTCTTCAGGAGGAAAAGACCGATAAACTCACAAACGCCCGCTCCGTCGAAGCTGCCCATAGTTACGTGGAACATGTCGCCACGAGAATAAGTTTTACTTAGCAAATTTCACAAGCCGCCAACAATAGCTCTATAGAATCTTTATTTCACACGTAATCAGATCATCACACTAGTGAATTAATTAGCTGCTTATCTAATTTGTATATAAGAAGGTATGTTCTTAGTTGAATAAAGTTGTTTGACGAGCGCTTAGGCGCGAAACTCAGAGTCACAGAGAATCGATACGTCCTCTTTAATCCTTAAACTTATGTATATGTTCCTGAATGATAAAACGCCGGGGAGCCCCGCGGCTAACAAATCACCTCTCTGATTGCTCTGTTTCCAGCAGGGTTGTCGTAGTGGTTAGCACACCTGACATGTAATCCAGGGAACGCGGGTTTGATTCCCACTCACGGCATATGTGTTTTTCATTCAAAATGGATCAGTCAGTATTTCGTACTGGCTCGTGACTACATCGTTGGATTTCCAGTTCTTCATTCTAAAATGATATACTTAATTACTTAGTTGTGCTGATTTCCGTTCCCAAATTAACCTTGTCTGTTTGTATTTCTCAGAAATGCCTAGTGAATCGCCATCCAAACGGGAATAGGCTGGTGATCCTAAGTAATTAACCCTCCCTACTCTACTGTACTTAGTTAATTTCCTGGGGGATTTGGCCGTGCATCACCGATCGACCGGGGAGTAGTGACGTGATCCTGATTGCAGAGAATGTGTGAAATTGTCTCCTCGGACCTGACCATTTAAATGCCACAATGTGGTTGGTTCAGTGGCCGAGTGGTTAAGGCATCCGACCGGTGCTCTGGAGACCCAGGTTCGATTCCTGGCTAAGTCACATTTTCACTTAATTACTAAGTTGTGCTGATTTCTGTTCCCAAATTAACCTTGTATATAATATAATATAATATAATATATCAGCGACATGTTTCAGAGGACGGTTATGATAGTTTCATTCCTAGTTCCTATGTATGACAATGATCGACGCACAACCCCAAAGTATACTAACTGACAATTTTTCTTGCTTCTCTCTCGCATTCTACCTTGTGCTTCGTAGGTCATATGAAATCCTGCAAATTCATTGTCTGTATCCGTCTTAAAATAAATCCTCATTGGACCTTTACTTGTTATGGTAGGAGGCAGCACATCAGCGCACACGTGTATCACTTCCGGTGACGTATCAGTGTTTCCTTCTCGTACTGAGACCCAGTCGTAGGAGCAATCCTCTTTCTTTTCTAATTCAAACTTATGGAAAGTCAGCGTGATATCATATCCGAGACCCAAATCAATCAGCCACACACACTGTATACTGCTTGGATAGTCATTCGGGTGATTTGGAGACATAATTGTTCCTGAGACAGCAGTAAGGTTTACTTGACAGACACCTTAATACAAACATAATTCGAAATATAAATTTAGGTGCTCTCTGGAAAGCAAACTTTAATATATCACACCAATCTCGTTTAGTATCACCCAAATATTAACTATCCGATCCAATCTCGTCCCGTTTTAGCTATGTATGCTTGCTGTTTCACAATATTTTAGTTAGTTACTGGAGTGTTGTGTTCCATCTAATAGCCAATGTGTATCGGAATTGTCTCAAACTGTGCAACATTGCTCTTAACCTTAATTAATTAAGGGTAATGGCTGGGAAACACACATACCACTATGTCTTGCAACGAACCCACGATTACTGATTTCATTGTCTGTGTGCATATGAAGAAGTAAAAAGTTACTGTTGGAACGAAACACTCTTCCGTCAACAGGAAGGGAAAAGCCACATAGCTTAGCGATGCGGTTTGTGCTCCCATATGAGCCGTCCAATATTTCAACGTAGTCATTGGGGCAGTTGCCATTTTTCTCCGCCTGTAATTGAACAGAGAGCACAAAGACAAATTGTTAAAGGTCGAAATTACCAACGCTGATTGGCTTGGAAAGACTACTTGTTGTCTGTGTGACAAAACTATTTGTTCATGATTGGCTAACTGTGTATGCACTTTTCGAGTACATTTAGAACCCCATAGCCTGACCGATTAAAGCCCTTTGGTTTCCAGCTCACTTGGCATGATTCGACAAACATATGAAGAACTGAATGGAAGTTATGATCCTCGCAGTTATGAACGCAGTTTTAGCAATTGCTATATCATTTCGTTCATTGATTCATTCATCACTGGAACATTTGAATCCACGAATGATCAGCTCTTAACGTCAGTGGCTTTACAGCTCAGTTGGTTATTGTGTCGCACCGGTATCACGAGGACACGGGTTCAAGCCTCGTTGAAGTCTGCATTTTCCAGGATGTTTTACGCAATTGCTAAAATTGCGTTCATAATTGCGAGGATCATAACTTCACTTCATTTCATATCTACAGTTCAATATATGTTTCATTTCATATATAATTTCCTTCAAATGAATAACTATGCATATACCAGGAAAAGTGTGCATATAACAAAGAGAAGAAGGATGAGTTTAGTGATTCGATGGATACTGAAATAATCATTTCTAGTATATACTTAAACAGTGGATAGCGTTAAAGGCACTCCCTGATTTGCTACTCAACTCCGAATATCCTTTGCTGTTAACCTCCGAACACCTCCCGTGGGATTTGCACCCGGGAAATTGTAATCGTTGAGGGAGTAAATGAGCCAAAATCAAGTTTCTGTGCTATATTATCCCACTGTCTTAGTATATACTAAAACAACTATTCAACTCAGTGTTGGTGGCTAGTGGTCACCGTGAAGCGGCGAGGTAAATATCTACCACTAGCCACCTCAACATCGGTGAATAGTTCTTAACTATTCCCCCATATATTAGTCCAACGGAAAACTAAAACTGAAGCTCATCTAAACATAAATTAAAGTTAGAAAGCAGACAAAGAATTTCTACCGAGTCATCAGTAAAGCTGGTCATCTGAAAGAGAAAAAAAATATTTCATTATTATAATTCGAGCTAGAGTCACAGCAAATAAATGTTAATTGAAGTTGAGGACTTTGAAAATAGAATTATTTCATTTCCTACCGAGAAATCTTGAAAGTTGATCTCAACCAAATTTCCCTCGGCAACTTGAAGCAACCAATAACAGTCCAAATTTGACTGATATGCTGGGTAGTCGGGAGAGTAAATATCACCCATCCAGCTTGTGATATTTTCATTCTGACAGGGTTGCGCATCTACACATGCGAGCAAAACAGGGTATGCAATAATTAGAAAATACAAAGTTTGCTATTGGTTAATGACTAGCCCATGGGGGATTGTTGAGAGCGAATCCAGGTACTCGTGGGAGGTGCGGTGGCCTAACGATTAGCGCGCTGGACTCCGGATCGAGCGGTCTGGGTTCGAGTTCTGGCCGGGTCATTCTGTTGTGTTCTCAGTAACCGGAGATAAGCGCTGGCCTGAGGGCCCACCACTAAGGCTCGAAGCAATTTACCTTTACCTTTACCTTAATCTGGGTACTCAGTGAATCAAGTCGGCAAACTTTCTTGGAAATATAAATTGTACCAAACTGTTAAGAAACGTGGTGTAAATTGCTGGCAATCTGCGATCGATTTTTACTTACCTCAGACGCTCTCGTCCATACACCTTATTCCAAAATGGCCGCCATTTAAATATTCTTTTGTTTTTATTCAAAATAGCCCTTGATGCCTCGTTCTTAAGTTTAAAACTCAAAAGAATATTTTATCTTGAACGAGGCAACAAGGACCAATTTGTATCCGCATAAATCAGCTGCCATTTTGGAATAAGGTGTATGGCATTTTTCTTTATATCTTGTCCGAAAATACACTCGCGCTCACTCCGATTATTTTGCAAATTTGCTGTTATACTTTCAAACGTGAATAAGATCAATCAACCGATCATTGTTGGTCAAATTTACTGGTAAACTTGAATGAATGACTGAAATAACAATCGGAGTCTTTTTTCTCACATAATGTTTTGAGATTCTGACGCTCTCGTGCACAGAATCAAATCATAAATTATATCATAGTTCTTTATTTACCCTCGGATTTTTAGAGTAGCTTGGTGTAGCTAATATCTCCGAGCATTTACCCTCCCAACCATGATACACCACAGAAGACAGACTACAACACCGGGAACTACATGCCGTACTCTTTGCGACAAGTGTGCGGGTTCTTTTACGTCCCACAGGATTATAAACATTGAAGGGTTGTGAGACGGGACCTCCGCGTGAAGGCCCGGTGTTCAACCAACTGAACCACCGGTGCGCGGTTCAGAAGAGATTCACCGGCACCAAATGATGCCCGTGAGAGAGCAAACCAATCCTTTTCAATGTTATAAATGTGAAAATCCTTTACCAGCTGCTATCGAGAAGAGGAAACACAAGGTCCACAGGTTTAGGCCCACCAGCATATCAGTGAATGCCGAAAAATCTCTGGGAAAAATAAAAGAGTTTCAAAATAACTTTCGGTGACAATTATTGTAAGCGTTTGAGTCAAATTCTAATATATTCATATATTATATAAACACCAATGAAATACCAAGTTAGCTTTCGAGCGAAAACATGATATCTTCACACGTGAAAAAAACATGTTATCTTCACACGTGAAAAGATCACTGTTGCTATGGTTACATATAAAAATCGCGCCTTTCGATTCCTTTTTTTGAAATGATTTAGTATTTCATTGGTGTTTATATAATAAACAGAATATTACATGCCGCTTGGAGATACGAAATTTCTCTTCTCGTGTTGAAAAATATTTCACTCGTTCGCTGCCCTCACTCTTGAAATATTCTTCAACACTCGAAGAGAAATTTCGTATCTTCGCGCGGCCGTGTAATATCCTCTACATATTTAGGTGAACACTTTACTTTCGTCCCTATAACATATATAATTTTGCACCTTAATTCACACCAGAAAAAATTTCACAGGGAAAATATATCTGAATTTGAGTGCCATATTTCACTGACATACTCCAAGTTTTTCTGTTTTAGTTTTATTATGAGTTGACTGTCGAATAATACACAAATTCTTTGTATTTGAAAGTTGGACAAATCGGAAAAAGAAAACCTTCCGTCTCTTACCTTACTTATAATAATACGGAGTACTACCGCCTGGCGGCTTAGTTCACTGACCTAGGTAATCGAATTGCAAGTTTGTGGGCAAACGGTTTTGAAAGTGATGTAATTTTCATTATCCTTTCGAAAACGTGGAAAATGTATGGTACGTTTTTTTTGTACAATACTTGATCCTAAGACTACTTACAAAGATAATGTAACCTAAGAAAGTTTAAATTTTCGAAGTCGTGTGCAACATTTGCTTTTAATTTATCAT
The DNA here is from genome assembly GCF_036669925.1 of Montipora capricornis. Taxonomy (NCBI): domain Eukaryota; kingdom Metazoa; phylum Cnidaria; class Anthozoa; order Scleractinia; family Acroporidae; genus Montipora; species Montipora capricornis. The sequence continues at coordinate 34,539,651 of NC_090891.1, read as the reverse complement.
TTTCGTCAAACAATAATACTCCTCAATAAAATTTAGTGAGCTCTTTCTTTGAAAGCAAGCTGAAAATGCTACAATAGCCCATAGCCCAAGTTTTTGTACTTGACTGGTGAACACTAGTATCAAGGAAACGTAATGTAAATAAGAGTATATAAAAGAATTAAGGGAAATAAGAATACCTGTTAGGCGTGTCGTCTTCAACTCATAATTCTTAATTCCAGGAAGAATCTGTGGAGTCAATGAAAGAGTTCCTCGGGTTTCAAAGCTCTTTATATAAAGGTGCAACGTCACTCGAAACAGATGTCTTTTCTGTTTTTCATGGTCAACCAATCGTAAAGAAATGGCAATTAGGAAATGAAGGTTGGCAAAGATTGCATCTTAAATTGTTTTTCATTAAAATAGGAAGTTATTTATTCCTCTTAATATAGTATGCAAACTCAACAGCTCTATTGGCTAATTGCAATTTTTTTGTTCAATAATTAACGGATTTACTGTGTTACACTGAAGATACGCAACAGGACAAAACAAGGATGTATAGAATATGTACAGAAACGTAGCTAATTAAAATAAACTAAATAATTAAATTGTTTTCAGTACAAAGACTATAGTGGAAATAAAGATGACACATTCGGGATTTGAAACTATTCAGTAAAAAGGAAAAACACCTAAAGTACCAACGGTACCTAAATTCAACCTCTTTTTTCATTCACATCCTTAATAAGGCCCGGGCAAACGGCTTCACATTTGCTTCAACATCCGTTCGTATTTGTTGAAAGGCGATGTTGAAGAGGTTTGCCTCCCCCTTTCAACTGTGTTGAAACATGTTGAATCGAATTTGAAACTTTGCTTCAACAACAATTCATCATTTCTTTTGTTATAGCGAATGCTGAATGAAGTTGAAGCCGTTTGCCCCAACCCTTCTAACCACATTGTTGGGATGCCGGTGCGCACTAATCAGTCTCTCAACGACGTATCCATAGTAACAACCGCGGCTGCAGCCTGAGACTGAATATAAGGGCCTCACGTGAAGCTTTGTTGAATCAAACGTTGAAAACGCTTGCCCACCCTAGCTGTTTCCGAAACTCTCAACAAAACGCCGGTAACCAAACAGCTACTGGGAGAGGTGAGAGGTACCCGAACTGTTGAGGTTGTTCTCCAGTCAGTCAATCCAGAGCGCACATTTTCTGCGCTCAGAATACTAAAAAGCTACCTGAGGAACACAATGAAAAAGATCGCATTAGTAACCGGCAGGTACAGGGGCACCCAACAACCAATTTGTTGTAAAATGTGTTATTATACCCCAGTTAATGAAAATAAATGTTATGAAGGCATTTTCAGGTGTTTTTCAGTGTTGCTGGGAAAACATTATCTGTTCCTTTTTTCCAGCAAGACACACAAGAAATTTCCCAGCCAGCTAGATAAAATTGGTTGGTTTCCCAGCCAGCTGATCAAATTTATTTCCCAGCCAGGAATTCCGCGCGCTTTCAAATCCCTCGATCCAAAACGACCGAACTAAAGCGACAAAACCGGGACAAAACAGGGTTTTTCCGCAAGCGCAATCACTCTGACCAGCTGTCGTATGCTTGTGACTACTCTCTGGGAGAGGGAAGGGGTTCTTTTTTTTTTTTTTTTTTTTTTTTTTTTTAGTCGTCCTCAGTCTTCAGAGTTTCTACAGCCAGCTCGGGTTGAAATGCTAGAAAAAGTCAGTAATTCCCAGGCAAAACCTCTATCAATAACAAAATTTCCCAGCCAGCTCATCGAAACACCTGTATTTTTGCCAGCCAGCAAGATTCCTCTGGGGAACAGATAATGTGAGGAACAGATTCGTTGGGTGCTCCTGCAGGTATTTTGTACTGGTCACGGGTCAGGTTTACAGGTCACTATCGTAACGTGATGATAAAACAATCCCTAACTAAAGCTAACCAAAGGCCTAAAAACTACTGTTTTGGCCTAAGGTTACATGAGGAAAGTAGTTAGGGTTATTCTATCGATGTTAAGACAATGACCAGTAAACCTGACCTGTGACCTGCAAAAAATACCTGCCTATTAGCCACTATCAAAAATACCATAATACTCTTTGTTTGTTCCTCCAAAATTTTACACACAAGCATTGTTTATAATTTCTCTTGGGACCATTGTAAGTCCCTTGTATGTCCCAAGAGAAACTGGAAAAAAATGGGTGCTTATCTGTTAGCCACCGGTGCACCAGTGAATCGCGATATTTTTTGCCACGATACTAATATCGATATGTAAGTAACATATCGCCATATTATTATTATTCTTATTCGTCAACATTCAGAAATCACTGTCTTCAATGTCTCCTTACGCAAAAATAACCCTTTTGTAGCTAGTTATTAAACAGAGGGGCAAGAAATGCGCCGCTCAACTCGAAACTTCAACATCCCCCCCTCCCCCCCGGGCTTTGAATTTTTTGGATCGTTCAAATTCCCGGCCCTCGGGCCAAAATGGTGTTCAAATGCCCTACCCTATCGTCGGATTCTGTCATACCCTACTAAAGAACAATCGTCGTCGGCTCCTGCCGTCTTTAATAAAGACCTTTTGAAGACCTTTTTTGTAAGCCAATAGCTCACAAATGCTACATCTCTTCCTTTAAACTATTCCATGTCGTCCAAACAAGTGTTTTATAGATGTTAGCGAGTTCGGCCCACCCCATGCAGGCAAAAGTCAAATTCCCCACTCCCAGGGCACAGAGGATAGTCAAATGCCCGTAGTTTTCCAGGGGGGGGGGGGGGGATATATTTTGAAGTTTCGATTTGATCGGCGCAAAAAGTTCCATCCTTGCTTCGTATAGCTTCCCATCTGACATGAACAGATATCGCAGATACCTAACACTACCATTTGCCCCATGTATTTTTCAAAATGGGTAAATTGCGTTAATTGTCAGCTGACAAAGTCTTGCGCACCCACGGACAAAACACGCTGTTCGTCGAAAAATACCTTTCCGTTGGTACATAATTATTTATGTAATGATGTATCGAGATATGTATCGTATCGTGGCACCTGTAGCTAGATGTGTATCGTACGGTCAGAAAATGTATCGTTGCAGCCCTAGCGCTCACATCCATTAATTGCCCGAGGCGCTTTGCAAAACTAAAATTAAAAATTAAAATTAGAGGAAAGAAAACCAGAATTAAAAATTAAAAATATGATAAAGAGGTAATTGCTCTTAATAAATTTAGTAAAAGGAAAGTCTTGACTTTTTTCTTAAAAAATAGTACTGTATACAATTGTAGATTCACGTATTTCCAAAGGAACAGTGTTCCAAATCTTCGGAGCGCATACAGAAAAAGCTCTATCACCACATGTTTCAGTTTTACTACTTGGCTGCATTAGCAGGTCTTGAAAGTTTCAGCGAAGAGATTAGGTGATTCCTGGTGATCCAGGAGTTCTGATAGATCATTCAATGATTGGTAGACAAAAAGAAGATGCTTAAACACGATCCAATATGAGACAGGCAACCAATGAAGTTGTACTAAGACAGGAGTAATATGGTCATATTTCCTTGCACCAGTGACATAACGAGCAGAAATGTTCTCGATTTGTTGGTAAGCGCCATTCTCCTCAGGTTGGTCAATATGCAACGATCATTCCATCCGGATTACTTGGCTAAACGGTAAGCACCCACTGCGTATGCAAAATTTTGGAGGGACAAACAAAGAGTGGTCTGGTATTTTTGATAGGGACTAATTAGTAACTGCTGGTCACTGCTTGCTAAAGCACTTCCCCAAATCTTTTACAGACTGCTCCCCGTTCACATTGCAAAGGGGCTTGCTAGTTCCAATGAGCAACCAAATGGCCATTTTCGTAAATTTGATTTATTTCTGCGGAGTGTGTGAGGCGCAGTTTTCTGGTTGCAGATCATTGTTTTACCATTACAAATATGCTAACCTTTGGCTTAAACATTATTTTTTTAGGCCTAATGTTAGCATTAGTAAAGGTTTGGGTTGTTTCAGCTATGGTGAAACAATGACCCTAACCTGCACTTCACACCCGCCATTAATTGTGACCATTTCTCGAACAATTCCTTGCAAACCAGCTGATTACCTGCTGATAAGAAGATTTTTCTCGAAAATTAAAAGATAACTTTATACTAATGATAGTCGGATTTCTCACCAGTTCGATCTCTCTGCGGTGCTTAGAAGAGCAAAATACTCCCCCTTCCATCAAGAAGCCGTTATTTGATATCAACCGGTGATCCTTTTCATCCGCCATCTTGGAGAAATCATACCCAGAATCCTTCTCAACTTTGAGTTTATACATACATTATTTGAATCTACTTTGAACAGTCACTGCGAGAGAGAATTTCTGGCTGAAAGCAAGGTTGTTTTTGGCATAGTGAAGACTTCTAAAGATCACAAGTATGCGGCATACTTTTCCCTGAACTCTGGAGAGTCAGAGTGGTTTAGTGGTCATCAACTGCGCCTTCCACCTCTGTGACCCGGGTTCAACCCTAGCCTCGGGTCGGCTGAGTTTCAGTAGATCTCAATCTGACTCAGAGGGTTTTTCTCCGGGTACTCCGGTTTCCCTCCCTAATCAAAATCGCCTATCGGTCCATTACATCCGGCTGCGGCGGATACCCTCGATAAAGATAACCTCTGGTATCCTTCCCTTTCATTGATTTAACCTTAATGGAGACATAGTGAGTGATTAAATGAATAAAGTTGCTATTATATCATTATTAAAATGTTCAATCAAAACATCCAAGACAGTATCAGTGGCACAAATATCACGTGTTGCAGCCTTCTGATTCTCCGAGTCTCCGCAAACGCGATGCTTTCATCGATTCACCCACCCTCTTTGACGTCTCCAGTGAAATTTAGATGGAAAACACGGCTTCTTTACCTTCGACAATACTTCCGAATCATTAACAGAATTTAGAAGTCTATAAGTAGATGTATGCATCACGAAAAATTCCTGAGATGTACGATGTTCCATCGATCTCAAGAAAGCTTTTGACACTGTTAATCATGAGATTTTGTTACCTAAACTTGAAAATTATGGTGTTAGAGGTGTAATCAACTCCTAGTTCAGATCATATCTAACTGATCGAAAGCAAAACACGGAAGTTAATAATGTTGTGTCTGAGGCTGAGACGACCTTGTGAGGCGTGCCACAAGGCTCAGTCCTCGGACCACTCTTGTTCCTTCTTTACATCAATGATATTTGCAAGTCCTCTTCGTTATTTTCCTTTTATCTATTCGCTGACGACACCAGTATAATACTTTCAAATAACAACTTAAAGGAACTCGAGTCTTTTAAACTTTGTCATCTTTCGTTCCCGGCAAAAAGAATATGCCCTTCACACCTAGGATTAGAATTCTTGACTCCGTGACTAACACCTACGCAACCCTTGAAATGAAAGATTATGTAAAATATCTTGGCTTGACGATTGATTCAAATCTTTCATGGAAATATCACATAGAATCTATCTGCCACAAAATCAACAAGTCGATAGGAATTATAGCCAAGATTCGACATTATGTCCCGCGTCGTGTTTTACTTTCAGTGTACAACTCATTAATCGTCCCTTACTTAACTTATGGTATTTGTGCTTGGGGTAATTGTCCCTTGACATTTCAAAGAAAGATTGTAACTTTACAAAAACGGGCCTTACGTCTTATTTACTTCTGTAAGTCTAAAGAACACACCGTACCCTTCTTTCTCAAATCAAATTGCCTTCCCCTACCTAGCCTATGTTTTAGAGATTGTAGCTATTGGCCGTTTTTATACTAGAGACGCATAATTCGTCTGGGACGAACTTGGGCAAACATTTTTTCTGCGTCTGTTAAATTCGTCTAGTGTAAAGACGGGCACGGGACGCATTATGCGTCTGGACGAAGTATCTACTTTAATGCGTCTTCGGAGACGCACTAAACTGGATAGTTATGCGTCTTGTGCCCGTCTTTATACCAGACAAATTTAACAGACGCAGAAAAAATGTTTGCCTAAATTCGTCCCAGACGAATTATGCGTCTCATATAGTTCGTCCCGTCTTTGCACTAGACGGATAACATGAGAGACGCATAATTCGTCTGGACGGATTACGCGTCTCTAGTATAAAAACGGCCATTTACTGTATGATATAAACAGACAGTCAGCACCAGCTACTATACTCAATCAGTTTGTTAAAACAAGTCAGATTCACAATTACAGAACTAGATCTGTCTCTAGCGACTCGTTTTATTTTAAGTTCTCTAGAACTAATAAAATGTATTCCTTTTTCTCGAGAATTGGTGCCCAAATTTGGAACTCTATTCCTTACTCGATTAAACTACTTAAACGCTCGTCCTTTCGTAAAAAGATAAAGGAATTATTACTAAATTTTTTGCGGTCAGAAGATGATTATGTCGAAGTCTCCCGTCTTATTAAGCTACTTAATACTTTAAGTTAGCCTCTTGTCATAATCGTAATGTACTTGTTTTGTTTTAGGTTAGTTCATTCTATTTACTGTAGAGTAATGTCTTTACAGTTATTTAGTCCATCTATAGATAACCTTGTACTTGTAGTATGTCCTCAGTTCTTCCCGCCTCGATTAGTTTATAAGCTATTTGCGGGGGGAAAGAAATGTAATTACTTATTTCTAATTTTCAATAAAATTTGTTTGTTTTTTGTTGTTTGTTGGAGGGAATAGGATTTCCTTTCATTTAATAAATTAACAGCTGGTTGGATGGCATCCAGTGTTTGGGCTAAAAAAAAAGCAAGAAGACTAATTATGTGGACAGTCCCTTGAGCTGGCACAAAGATAGACTGCTGACCCGGGAGCCCGACTTAGATAT
>NC_090891.1:34527857-34530357 GCF_036669925.1 Montipora capricornis | reverse complement strand
TTGAGCCACAATTAATGTCAATTCCTCGGATGGAAGCTTTTGAAATACCGAGTTTTTCGGAGATTTCATTCTTAAACGCCTCTTGAAACTCTTTAAAACGCCTCTTTAAACTTGGTGCATTTCCCACAATATCTGTACAGTCACCTTTAAATTCAATTGTCATTGTTTCGTTTTTATAAACTGGTGGAGGCTCCGTGGTAACTTCTTGTGAGGAAGAGCTTGGTTGTTCCTTTGTTGATGATGGCGAGATAACGGTTGTGAACAAACTACCGGATTCTAAAGACACATCAGTGGACACAACGGTTATGGCAGTAGTGCTACTTCCGACTAAACTTGATTGAGGCAAGTAGGAGCTACTGAAGAATAACGATGAGACGGAAGTTGCCTGTGACTTGAAAACCGTCGATGCCTCCTCCTTACTAGGTACTGATGTAAATGAAGAAATGAATTGGGAACTTAGAGAAGAAGACATGAAAGAGGACTCGAAAGCAAGAGTAATTGATTGAGGAAAGAGGAAACTACTGTGGGGCGACGGCGAGGATGAACTTATCGGTGAAGTAGAGACTGCCGAGGATTTCTCGCTTGATACTGACGAAAATGAAAGCATGGAACGGTGACTTGAGTAAGGAGACTGCATGGAGCTAGATTGAACGGCCCTGTTAGAGGTCGTCTCGCTTGATGCTGAAGAAAATGAAAGCCTGGAACGACGACTTGAGTGAGGAGACTGCATGGAGCTAGATGGAACAGCCCGGGTATTTCTTGATGTAAAGTCGCTTGCAGGAGGACTAAAGGATTCAGAATAGCTACCAACAACACTTGTGAGCGATGATCTTGCAGTAGTAATAACAGAAGACGTCTCAGAGCCGAACAAAGATAATCTGGTGGTGAGAGCTTGTGCTGTTGAAAAGGTACTGACCAAACCAAATGCTTGTTTGGTAGTGGGAGTGGAAGCTGAAGTGGAGGTTGTAACAACCTGTGACGAGGCTAGGCTCACTGAAGAAAATATTGATGCAACAGAGGTATCAGCCACGCTTCTTGCTTGAGATTGGCTCACGGTAGCCACAGTACTTGACAGATATGGTCGGGTCAGGGGCGTAACCATCGTGGAGGAAATACCAACAACAGGACTTGATGAAGATGGACTGATAGGACTAGCTACCACTGAAAAGAAATTACCAGGCTTGCTACTGGATGAGGGTGAACCAGCTGGGGATTGTGTTACTGAAGAATAGCCACTAACCAAAATACTAGAGGAGGGTAAACTAGACGAAGAAGTTTGCACTGTAGAGGAAGTTGATGCAAAGTGACTAGCAAAAAGTGCTCCTGATCCAAGGGAAGAACTCCTGACTGTACGTAATGAAGACGAATCCCTCAGGGACGTCATTACCACTTTGGGTGATGCGCCAACCATGACAGCTGATGAATATGGATTGAAACGTGAGAAGGAGGACCTAGTGCTGGAAAAAGCAATTGAAGTACTTGATAAAGGTAAGCTGTTACGAGGACCTTCATTTGCTGATGTGATGTTAGTCACTGTACTTGTCAAAGATGACCTTGCAGACGATCCTCCGGTAGTGAAGGAGTAAGAGGTATCATACATCTTGACACTTGATTGAGATGCTTGAGATGGAATGGCTGGTGGAGTGTTCACTAGGGATGAACTGGCAGAAAAAGCTTCCACGGTCGATACAGATGAGTTACCAACCATTGCACTTGTTCCAAGTACTTCAAATGCCCTCCTAAACCTTGCGTGGTGCTCTTTCTGAAGAACATCCATAAAGAGACTCTGAACACTTTTAAAAGAAATGATGGTAACATTCATATCAGCAAACTCAAACTCTGGGAAAGTAGATGTGATCCTTGCCTGAAAAAAAAGTGAAATACATGCCTCAAATACATGTATGTTTATGATTAATCTGTCCAACTCTATTAAACACCTTACCTAACTGGAAGATTTTAGAAGATGAATGAGCTAGTGAAAAGCAAGGATCTTTTCTTCATTTTATGCCACAAACTGCTTTGCATTCCCGTATTGACGTGAAATGAATAGAGTAATGAAAGTGTATGCTTTTTACTCACTCTGATTACCGGTAGTTACACTTTCAGTTCTGTACAATATCACACAAAATCAAAAATGTAACCACAAATTGTATCATTTTGCTCTGGAGGCTTTTAAAACACTCATTGAGCAAAAGTGGGTGGGGTGCTTAAATGCAAGTGATGTCAAGTCAAGTCAATTATTATTTAACTCGCACAGAATATTCATATAAAAAACGATTAAGATAACTACAGGTCAGTTACATACAGTCATTATGATGGCAATATAATTACACTGTAGTAATAAAAAAATAGGAAAAAAAGATAATTTAAACTATTTACAATACTATTACTTTAGATTATAGAGGAATGACAAAAAAGGAAAAAAAGAAGTAGTTTGATCATTGAACTAATCAAGTAGGTGACCCAAAAGCAAAATATGAGCAAAAGGAATACAGAAGCA
>NC_090891.1:34517857-34520357 GCF_036669925.1 Montipora capricornis | reverse complement strand
TAGATGCTACTCTACAGAAGCTGGTGGGCAACAGAGCTAAAGATGTGCTCAGAAAGATGGAAAAGGCGTGCCTCTCAGGAACTCTAAATATTGCTTGCACGTTTAAAGTAGCAACGAAAGCACTCGAGAAGTCTCAGTTGCCAATAGGTCCCTTTTACTTGAGATAGACATTTTTTTTTAAGTTTTACTAGGTCCACGGGCTACGCTGCTGGCAGCGCCTAGTGATGCTACTTAACTGTATATAGCATACAGACGTTTTAACTACTATAATAATAATGTGATGGCAATGGTCCTTGAGTTTGAAGAGAGAGCGGAGAAGTTAGGTCATAGCATGTTAGATAAAGAGGCAGCAAGGTACGCAGAGGAGATGGGCCTCAAGTTGCAACTAGATTACGGTCTCAAATGCAACCTGCATAAAGCATGATAGTGGAAAGGTGATAACAGCAGAGAAACTTAAGGTAGAGCTGAGAATGTGTTTGGAGCAGAGGTCATTGGATGCAGTGCATGAATAGAAGTGAAAGGGAAACTAATCTCTGCGAGAAGTGAAGACAAGTGCTTTAACTTTGATGGCTGTTTCTGTTAGCTGAGTGGTTGGAAACAATGCACAACACACACATGTACAGTGGCGGGGATGTTTGAGCTTTACGAACAGTTATTACCTATGAGCTTGTATGCTTACCAGACAATGCACGCGGATGCAACGTGTGAGGTGATGTGCAGGCTATGCAATAAGGCCCCTGAAAGCGTCACTCATGTACTGGCTGGTTGTACCGCCCTTGCACAGAACATTAAGTACATGACCCAACATTACGCAGCCGTGCAGAAGATAATCTTTTTCGAGATTCTGCAAGACCTAGGCCTTGTAGACTCAGTGTCACCTTCGTACTCCCCACTGAAACCAAAGCCAGTGTCACGGCGAACAATGCGCAAGCATTCTGAGATGTGCCCCTATTTGCGGAGCAACCCAGTAAATATTAAAAATGTTGTGTTTTAAGCTTTGGAGACTCGTTTGGGTGATACCGTGGATTAAAGGGCGAAAGTTTAGTCAGCATCTGACATGAGCATAATTTTCAGCATAATGGTTTGATTTTTAGGGTGACACTAAATAAGCATAATGGTCAAATTTACAAGCATAATGTGTCTAACCCTAAAATTAGCAACTCCTCCAAATATGTTAATTGCAAAGGGAAAAATTTCACTCGCAAATGCGACTGTATAAGTTGGAATTTCTAGTCCTGATTTACCATAAGCATGTAGATACATTGGACAGGCCTAATTATTAGTTTTATAAAAAATATTGTGTAAAATTCTACATAATCCAGTGTAATTTCCGCATAATCAACACATGTTTACGCATACTATGGCCTAAAAATTTCCGCACAATCTTTCATTATATATTCAGTATATATTTCAGTATATATTCTTCAGTTTTCAATTTATATTTTTGTATTAAGTTTTCACTATAGTTAACAAGCTACTCTCATGCGCCTCGTCATACTGTTTTAACTATATGTTGCATACAAAAGTTTTAACTGCTGAAATAATACTAATAATACTTTAGTCAGCCATCTTCAATTGAGGAATTTTAGAGTCAATGAGTATTTTCAAAATTTTAGGCCTGAGCATAAGTACATATAAAGGAGTTAGTTAAGATGAGGCTTCTACTATCTAGTCAGATTGTATTTCTTGCGGCAACCAGTGTAAAGAGATCCTCTACTCCACCATGTGAGCTGTTTATATATCATCTGTATATGATCCATTCTTGAATATGCTGGTCAGGTTTACCATCACACCCTACCAGAATATGTTAGTGACGACCTAGAGAGACTACAAAAGCAGACACAAAGCATGATCTATCCTGCCATACAGGGAAGCCTTAGGTCAATCTGATCTCAGTACTCTTTTTGAAAGGAGAGAAGCAATGACAATCAAACTGTTCGACAAGGTTACTGCAAACCCACAGCATAGCCTTGAGAATCTCCTGTCAGCTAGAAACACTGTCTTATGACTACTTGCTCAGGAATTTGAAGATGCTTGTCCACCCCATTTGCAACACTGAACGCTGTAAGAACAGTTTTAATATAAGCTTAACATATAGGTCATAAACTGTTTCAGCAATTTTTAACTCTTATGGAAAAAATATTATTAATCTTATGATAATTTTATGTTAATCTAAGCACAATTCAGCTTGTGGCTTCAACGTTTTAGAAAATAAAGTATCTATCTATCTATCTATCTATCTAAAATAATCACCTCTTTGTTGTGCAGAAATCAAGATTTTAGGAATATCGGAATTGTCAGTCACACATATCAAAGTCCTTGGTGTTCTATCTGATAGCCATGAAAGTAAATCTTTGTCAGTAACCTCCCACAAAGACCTACAAAGACATAGAAAACTGTCATTTCAAAGCAAAAATTAAATATTTTATAGGTGTTTTCTCTTCAAGATTGTTGAACAAACAACCTGATCATCAAGGGCAATATAAGGCAACAGAGGAAA
>NC_090891.1:34507857-34510357 GCF_036669925.1 Montipora capricornis | reverse complement strand
TTTCTGCGAAACATTTCGACGAATATCTGAAGTTTGAGGAAACGCACAGGCCTAAAACTTGGAGAAGTGTCTCCTTCATTTATCTTCTACAACATCACGAATTCTTAACTTTTTCCACTGGATGGTTTTCGATTTATTTTTTTATTGCGTGACAGTGAAAACGATCTGTTGTTTTCTTCTGGCCGCGAGAGAATCGAACCTGGCGAAACGCAACACCGGAAAATCCTGTACCATTACAAGCATTTCATTCCAACCGGATTTTCCGTGCAAACGGTGAACACCCCCTGTGTTTTCTTGAGGGGGTAGCTCCACTCCCTATCATACCGTTGGCTCTGTGATAATTGCGCATCTTTGCTGCAAAAAGAGATACTTAAATATCCATCACATAACCAATATGATGCTTTGAGGACAATCCACTGACCATCGTGCTCGTTTTAAACAAAACAACCTTCGATGAACCCTTCGATGGTTTTCGGTGGAGTATATGCCGCGATGTGCTTCCAAAATGATTTGATTTCAGGGACAATGTTATGTTCCTTTGAAGCCATCACTTATTAACAGATATCCAGAAGAAATTTTGTCTTAGATGCGCTTTTAAGATGATGGAATTAAACCTGACGCGTGTGGACTTTATGCAGGTGTGTTCTTTATTTAAGTAACCTATGTCTCTGATCTACGGCAGCAAAAGATTTTACTGCTTGTAAAAATTATCATGTTGATTTGTAATTAATGCTTTATCTAGGTTGGGGTTACCTCTCCGAAAACGATGAAACTGTTGCCAAGTGGAGGAAAACGAAATGCTCAAAAGGTAGACTTGAGAACTCGAAGGTGCATCGTCCCACCAAAACATGCCATGTTTACGTTTTAGCCCGATCTCAAGAAAGAATCAAGTGGTTAATAAACGAAAACACACTCTAAATTATTCAAAATGTGGATAGAAGATAACAATAGCCACTGAGCTGCCCAGACAACCAAAGTAACATTGTTATTGGCCGACACTGCTTATGACCCTTAATTAATTTCTTGGAGTCTTTCATTTGGGACTGAATTGCCAAGGGTGCTGCTGAAAGCATAGATATCGTGCCCCTGGCAACTGCTCTATATCAGTGGGCTTTGGTGTTATTTTTTAAGGTAGAGAGCTCTTTGGAGACTTTTATATCATTAGCAAACATTCCAATAGAGGAATGTTTGCTAATGAAGAAGAAGAAGTAGAAGGTCCCAACATTGTTCCCTGGGATGTAGCCCCCTTCTTGGATACCCCTTATAGGTCCACCCCCTCCACAATACTTCTTACAGGCATTTCATACTTGTCAAGACTTTTCTTTTTACTGACAAACTTGAAGCCCTTACATGTACCTCTACTCTCTTATCCACTGGACCACACAAGCAACTCATGCAAATTCCCCATAATAATTTATAATTAAATATTTTATTATTCATCCCAGGCCACTCTCGGTCCAAACTTTGATTTCTTCACATTTGGACATCAGAGCCACATGTGGTAATCTATAGCAGTGATAAAGTGGCGGTCAGTCATGCCAATGCAATAGTTTAAATGAAATCAATAATTTCTGTACAGAAATAAAGGAATTGAAAAGACCAACCAATGGTAGCTCCAACATTCCTCTCTTTGATAGAGATGGACTGAATGGTAAAAGGTCACCACGAGCAACTTTCATATAATCCGCAATGCATTTTGTTTTCCCCATACAAAATTTTGCATAAACTGTTGTTTTCAAATGCACTTGGGAATAGTTTACAATAATTTATGCAAAGTTTTGTGGGGAAAACAAAATGCATTGTACGTTACATGAAAGTTGTTAATTATTCACTAAGTACCCCAACAGTACTTGCTTTTAGGAAAAATCACTGATATTGCAAAACCATCCTGCACGAGTAGTGACCAATTGCAAGTTTGGAAAAATCCAATCACTTATACTATTTCTCCTACAAGATTCTGAGATCTGTTCAGTGCTGCTAAATTATGTTATTAACTAGTAAGGAATCGTTAAGAATATCACTGGTTTTTTTTTATGACAAAAAGTAGTCCTACATGTGTACTATATTGTGAAGGACAGAAAAAGGTTTAGCTCTGGAAGGGCTAATTCTCAAAACGTCAGTTTTCAAATTCTTTACAGTTGTCAATTTGAATACCATATCAACTCACTTGATAAACCCTTTTTTGTATTTCATTTTCTTCATTTTCTTCATTTTCTCACACAGCATCACTGTAACAATTAACTTCTTTAATATCTGACGCCTTTATCCAACAAGTTAAAGAATGCTTTAAAACTTCCAATAACCATGAACCAATAGGCTTAAGCCAATGACCAAGATGTTACCATTGTTTTAGACTAAACACATCAAATAAGTGATTACTCCAGTCACTACAATAGTCGTGCCAATCCCTTACCTAGCTGAAACGCAGTGTCTGACACTTGCAGACTAATACTAACTCACATTAAGAAAGCTAACAACCCTAACCCTAACCCAAAATTTG
>NC_090891.1:34490357-34502857 GCF_036669925.1 Montipora capricornis | reverse complement strand
TCCCTCAGACTGATATTTCTGTATGTTAAAGCGTGAGATATGAGCATTTAGTTGAGATGGTTTTGAATCCACGGGTATTATTTGAATTAGACTTATTTCAAACAATAATCTCGTGAGTGCCAGTATTCCAAAATACGTCGTTACAGTATGGAAACTCCTGAATTTTTAATGTGTTTTAATAAGCTTAATGAACTGTTGAAATTTGCCGCAAATGTATGTGTTTACTGTGTGTTATTTTCTATCTTATGAAAGACTTTCAATTTGAAAATTGTGTTAAGCGTTACACTCAAAATTTTCCTTTTTTTCTATCCTTTCCCTTGTTTTCTCAAGAAAAAAAAGTCATTTTACCCTAGCTTCTTACACACTATAATTATGCTAATCAACAAGGACAACCTTAGCATTCAGCAAAAAGATAGCTTTATTGAAGATGTACGTTATTAAAACTGAATAAACCTGGACATGTTTCTGAGTCACCCCGAATTGGGTGTGGTGATTGTGCTACTCACCTTAGGATTTCTCATGTAATGTTTACTATTGACAACAGCAAAGAGACACGACTGATTGTTTTCGATGCACAGTCTCTAATTAGGCTCTTATTGTACCTTCTCTGTTTTGTACAATTTTGTGTCTTCTTTCATCAAAAATTGAATGTTCCATCTTCGAACAATTGCCTCTATTTCCCTTGACACGACCAGACAAGAATCAAATCTTAGAAGAAGATAAACTATATATTAAATTTTTTGTACGATATCCCTTTAATAGCTTGGATTTGTGTTAACCAAAAATGCATAGAAAAGGAAAATCTTTGTAGGCAATTAAAATATAGTTATTGGCCAAAAAGTAGCAAAGTGAGGCGAACATCTACAACCAACTGCCACAATTATTAGTCGTGTTTACCGCGTTAGTCATTTCGCCACAGCAGCCGCTAGTTTGAGAGAGCCAACTCAGACCATCTGAGAGTCAGGCAAGTTGTTAATTGTTTTCAAATAAATTAAAGAAAGCGATGAAAGAGGAGGCTTTCAACTGTTTTTCCAACGAGATGTGCCTGGTAGGTCTTGCCCACTGTACTTTATACGCTTACTAGGTTCACTGGGCGTTACTGAACACAGGAATGGAACGCAATATAATTATACCAGAATAAACCGGAATTTGCCGAATGAGGTGGAATAACACCGGAATGAAACAAAATGAACAGGAATGGAATATACCGAAACGAACCGAAATGAGGCGGAATGACAACTAAATAAACCTGAATATATATAGCAGAATGAACCTGAAAATGCCAAAATTTGGTGTTTTAATAGTTAGCTCCGACCAATTTTCGGTTGTTTTCCCATTTCAATCAGCTTTTGTTGCGTCACGTGGTTCCCTAAGGGAATTGCACGTGTTTTTGCCTTTTTTAGGATTTGGAGCACTTCCGTCATGAGAAAAAATTCACCTCAGGAATATCCATCGCTAAATGAATAATTATTTGTTGTGGAAGTAATATATTTTTTTGTGAACAAATACAGTAGCAAGAGAAACAGAATGTTATTCTAATTGTTTTTTCTACGGATCTTGGAGGCGGCTTTCACCGTGCGAGCTAAAAAACCCGTAAACACTTGTATTTCATTCTGACAGGTCAATTGTGTATTGACCAATCACAATCAAGTTCAGCCAACCACAAACTAATTACCGTGGCTGCTTGCGGGCTTCCCATGACCCTCATGTGATGGAGATATACCAATCTCGTACCCAGAGTCCTTGGGCTTTTTGGTCAGCAGGTGAGCGCCTGGAAAGACTCTGGGATAATGGACTTAAATTTAACAAAATCAACTGATGTCAGTTTTTCATGCGTCTGTCCTGTTATTGATCATGAATTGCGTCATACATGTAACATTGTCAAAGTAGCTGTGGATCCACAAGGCGATAGCCGAGTGGATCCGTAGACTCCTTTGACAATGTTATGACAAAATTCATTGTCAATAATAGGACGGACGCATGAAAAACTGACATCAATTTGTTTTTTACAATAACAAAAAGGCAGAGGGGTCAAAGTTAAGTCAAAACACAAGAAGAAAGCGAGACAAAAATGCGAGGAACTTCAATCTGACACAAGCAATATTGCGTCATTATCGCATAAATTATAAATTTATGTCTGCTTATTGACAATAAAAATTAGCCAATGAGCGCGCAAGAATTTTTGCAGTCATTGTAAAATGTTTTTTTGATTGGTCGCTTGCATAACAATGGCAGTCCGACAGGAAGTCGGTAAGTAATTCGGAAACCCCAGAATTCGGAGGGAGATTCAAAATCTAAATCTATGGTAGTTTCAGTGCTGTTTGTTTTTTTCTACCTCAGAAATATATACAGTAAATCACAAAAATAATCAAATGACAGGGTTTGAATTATATCTTCTGTTTCCGATTAAACTGCAGCTTGCACAATAAGTCTGGAAGCCATGTTTTCTGGGAAAGTGAAGTCCATAGAAGTCCATTATATCCCAGGGTCTTTCCAGGCGCTCACCCGCTGACCAAAAAGCCCGAGAACTCTGGGTATGGAGATATGTGACCCTATTTGGGAAAACCGGGCTTAACGAAAATAGCGTTGTAATGCATTTTCAACGCATTTTAAACGCGTTGATAATGCATTACAACGCATTGATAATGGTTCTCAACGCATTTGTAATGTTATTCAGTCCATTGTAAAAACGTTGACAATGTTCAACAAATGTTTAAGAATGGATGAAAAACGCGTTGCCAACGCGTTGGCAACTTTTTCCAACGTTTGACACAAATTCTGCACAAAACGTTGAAAACAAAGGACAACGTTTCGCCCCGTTGTAATAAGCTTAACACATTGTCAACACAACCAATAGCGGTTTATTTACCGATAACAAATTCAATTGAACATCAAAATTCTGCATCTGAGAGAATTTGATTTTGTTTGATTAATAAAGAGAAATTTGTTGCAACTTACATTAAAACTTTTGCGAAGCAACAGCCAATAATTATACCCACCAGAAATATAAACGTTGAAAAAGAAAATGTTGGCGTGATTTGTTTGGCGCTTTACCCCCGAGCTTGCCACTAATTAGTTCAATATTTTTTCTGTCATAAATTTTAAGTAAACTTTTCGATTTCATTGGCTTCGAAAGCAAAGAGTAAGCTTCAAAAAGTCTTTGAAATGCATCAAGCTGTTCACGATTAAATGTAACCGACGGTATCGCAATTTTCATCGTTCTCAACTCATCATCCCAAGTCACGCACACCACGGATTTGACAAAGATATTTTTTTATCTACGTAGCCTTGCCTCACTCTTGGCAAATGATTGCGTTTCAGGAAATTTCACTCCTATTTAGTATTTTAAGCATTTCTGATGACGCCTTCACTTGCTACTCAAGGGAATGGTTATTAATGGTTATTTATTTTCCCTGGTGATTTTATACGAACATTACGAAGCAGACACTGAGGGAGACAAAGGCGCGCCACATGTTAGCTCATGTTATGGCTCGTTTTGCGCCTTTTATCTTTATGGCGTTGTATTGCAATGGTTGGCGAACTGACCGTTTTGATAACTTAACCGCAAAAGGGTTTAATCTGCACTGGTGTAAAAGCAATTTTAAGAGGCCCGCAGAACAAAATTTATTTTGTTTCAGCAGTTCAAATTCGTGATCGCTCGTGCGCAACGTTGACATCCTTTGTTATCCATCATGTTTGTTATGTTGGGGTATTTTGTTGCAGTTGCCAACTGAAATTCTCAGGATCAATTTATCGGCCCGATTTTTCGTATTGGTTACACATAAAGTGTTATCTCAAAACGATAAACAATAAAGCGTAAAACCAAAAATAAAAGTTTTTCACAAAGAAACGGTTGATTTGAATTCAGTGAAATTTAAGACTCGATCGATTGTTCAAATCGAATGTCATTTGAAACACACGCATGTATCAGTCTTTTTACCGCCATAATTTCGTTCAACACCGTAAGAACTGAATCCAAAAAAGTAAGTGACAGCAGCCATAGGATAGTTGAGTTTTACACTTAGCCGCGTTCTCTGCAAAATTACAGGAAAACTCCATGTATTTGATGTTTCTGCTCAAATTCAAACCAATACGTACGTGCTAGAGTTCATGCTAACGGGTTAACAATTCGTTGTAAAGAGTTCGTAGTAACTAATAGTAGCGGTGCTATGAATGATTCCAAACGGCCCGTGGCGGTTTCATTAAACGCGTTGTCAATGTTTGACAACGCATTGACAATGTTTTGAAATGATTTTGAAATGGATTTGCAACGCATTTCGGTTCCGTTGAAAAACATTGCCAACGTTTTAAAACGCAATGGAAATGCTCTTCAACGCATTTTCAATGCGTTGAAAATGCATTACAACGGAAAAACGCTTCAACGCTATTTTCGTTAAGCCTGCTTTTCCCAAATAGGGTCACATATACAGAAATAGATTCGTGCAAACCGGAAAACTCTTTTTCTCTTCCCGATTGTTAGCAACAATGCCATTGAACCTGTGCGAAGTGTTTCCTTGTTTGAAGATAGAAGAGTCAGAAGCACAGAAAAAAGATTGATCGCTGATAATGTACATAGTTTTACATGAAGAATGTTTTTTTCTTTTTTTCCCGCTATTGAAGAAAAAGTGCTGGTGGACAGCCGGCAGCACTTTTCCAAGGGTAAAGGGTAAAAGGGTAAAGGGTAACAGGTAAAGGGCTACTTAGTATTTATCTTTAAAAAATTAGCATTTAATTTCTTTAATTTTCAACAACCTGACCTGCGACATTAGAATTACCACAAGTGATATTACCTTTTTGCTCTCATTTCGTCTTCGTCTTTCAAGTTCCTTGAAAGTTATAACAAAACTCACATGTAGTTCAATTATCCCCTCTGGGAGGTGACAACAAGTTACTTACATTTACTACGACTGGGTAAACTTCAACAACCCAAGATATGATTAGTAAAGACAAAGCGGTTTTTGTCTGAGTGTTGTATAAGTGCTGAAACATACGCATATGCCCGAGCCACTTTTCTATTTCCACTCAGGTCGCTTTCTTCCTAGGTCTGCTGTTGTTAACCTTCTTTAAGGGATGTGGGTCGACATTCTGGCCTGCCCTACACGTCACTTTAAGGGCACAGTTATCGCATCAGCGCTGCGTTTACAGTGGCTGCAGTGTGCTTGCCGGACTGGTTAATTAAGGCTTGGCTTGTAGTGCTGGGGAGATAAGGTGGCTTGAGCTCTTTTTACCGCCAGCACTCTTTCCATCATAGCATGATGCTGGCCGGAAGTTTGGCTCATAGTGTCGTGGAGAGTTAGGCTTGTACATGTACAGGTATATCATTATTTGGCTTTTACCAACATACTACAAACTTGTCTGATCCGGCACAGTTCGCTACGTGCGTTGGGGAGATAAGTTGAGGCCTTTAGTCACGTTACTGGAAGTCTCCACATCGTGGAGCGGTGTTCCCTCCTTTTACGCCAACATTGTGTTTTGCATTTTGTTATTGTAGTGTGTCTTAGATATAAATACCCGCAGAACTTGCGACATTAAAGTCAGGTTTTCCTTGTGGTTTTATCGTATCTAACAACATTGCAGAAGTTTCTTTTGACCATAGTCTTGAATACTACATTAGACTAAGTTTATATTATAATAGTATTACCAGTATTTGTTTACTATACATGTATCACCTAGTGTTCAAACGTTTTGAACAGATTTTTAAATTTGTAAGTCTTAAATAATGTTATAATTTTTAGTAATTTATGTGACTGTGTATGAACATGTTCCTACAGGTGTGTTAGCACTAGAGACTTATGACGTTACATCTGATGGTGTTCCTGATGTGCTTGTTGGCCGAGATGATGGTTTAATTGAGATTTTTGGTTTTGATGAGGCAGATGAGCCAGTACATCGATTCAAACAGGTCAGTTGACTCATGGGGTTACACTGAGAGTAATGGAATTGGCTAAAAAAACATTTCTGTTGTTTTATTTTGAGAATGTGTGTTATCCTTTAGTTTTAAAACAGTTTGCCTCTTAGGGCCTTTTTACATGGAGATACATGTACAGTGTAGGGTGCCCCGGCTGACCAAGTTATGATAATTATAACCTAGTAGCTGCCTTTACACTGTACATAAAACTCACCTATTAAAGCGGGATGGCTAGTGGGCTATCTTTTGAGCGTGCCCCTTGAAGCACAACAAACAAGATGGCAGACAAAAGAAATGTTTTGGCATGGTTTTGGCAAGAAGTTAATTTTTTAATCCCTTGTTCCACTAGCGGGCCACTTTTCAGTGTCTAGAGAAAATATTTTGCAAGTTTTATTTGTCATTTTGTTCAGTAGATGTCACTCACTGGTAAGTGATAACAATGGTGAATCAATGTTTTCATGGTCTTTTTCCTCTCAGTTATAGCCGCCTAGGATAACCTGGCACATAATTAAACCACTTACATGGTAAATGATAGCACACCTAGAAGGTCTGCCTTGGGCAAGTAGACACTGGGTGCCCCGGGAAGGTGGTTTAACCCTGACTAGCATGTAAACACTTCAATGCGTTTTCTAAAGAAACGTAAGAAAAGTTGGCTGACTCCCAGGGTAGCGTTAGGGTTAGGGTTAGCGGTTAACTGGGTTAATAGCTGGGGCTCTCCCTCCATATAAACAAGCCCTTAGTAGAAGTATCACCTGGTCCTCAAATTAATTAGCATCAATTGGAAGGTGTTTAATTCACTTTTAAGTAGAGGGCAAAAAACTAGTCTAGATTGCCAGGTGAAAACTTTACATGGCATTCAATAATTATCTTCTAAAGACAATAACATTGCCCTCATTTAATTTTCATTTTTGGGATTTTCCTTCATCCAAGGGAATCTTCAAAATTAATAAATTAAATATTATTCCAAATTTATGCCTGAAATCAATTTTATGGTACATTATTTTTTGTTCAACCAGAATCCCATTCATCTACATCGTACAAAAAAGTACACACCTAGGTAGAATATGGCTTTGTCAAATTAAAACTACCCTTTTTGCTTTTAGGCACTTAGTGAAAGTATAACATCCATTTGTGGTGGTTGCGTGAGTTCATCTGGCTATGATGAAGTAGTAGCCTCCACATATGCTGGCTGGGTGGTTGGTCTGACATCGGAACCTCAGCAAAAGGAAGCAGGTCCCTCAACTGGGACCCAAGAGCTGATCAGTGATGAAGTTCAAGCGAAAATGGACAACCTGAGGTGAGAATGCAGTGTCTGGGAGGTTTATCTGTCAAAGGCAGTCCACAGCCCTGATACTACATACTAACTTAAATTCTTTTGGAAATTAAGCTTTGATTTAAAATATAAACGCAGTTGATTGTGGACTTGTGTTCTTGATTTTTTTCAAATAATGTATCATTAATTAATATTATAATATAATAGTAACATTAATGAAGTGTGTTTTAATTTTAAAGCATACTGTATATTCCTCTTTGCAGGTTGGAGATAGAAACTCTTCAACAGAAAGTGTTAAAAGAAAGAGAAAAATATCAGTTTACTGCTCAGTCAGAAAGTGCTTTGTCAGCAATTCCACAATTTGCTATCAATGATAAATTTGCTCTGAACAGAGATGATGCAAGTTACACATTGAGTATTGAGGTGCAGATTCCGATAGACAATGTCCTTCTACAGGTACCTTTTCAGTACTTTCTTAATAGCAAGATTTATTTTAAAAATGGCGAAGGCCTGAGTCTTTGTTTCCTTCAGTTGATATTTTCTAGATTTATAGCAGAGCTCCCCATGCACACGGAGCACCATGGCTAAAAAGATATGGTAACCCATAATTTATGTGCGAGAAAACTTGGTTTTGGTCATTGCACAACAACCATACAACCGTCCACTCTCCATGTATGACAATGTGACTAGTATCACAAAGTCATGACCGTATCATTGGCTCAAGTTGAGAGCTCATCGAGGTCAGCTGTTTTTTCTTTAAAATAAGTTGACCGCTGACCAGGCTCAAGGTTAACTTATTGTAAGAATAAGAGCATGGGAGCTCTGCTTTAGGGCTTGCATAAATCTATACATTACTTTTACACGTACACAGTATCATAAGCTGTCAAAATAGTGTCTTAGCATGATGATGTTCACACATAAATTATTGTTAACTTTGTTAACTACATATGAAAGACGTAATGCTTATAATGTAGATTTGAAAATAACTTGTTGTGACTGAATTTCAGGAGTTTTCATTTACCGGTATTATCACATATTGTACGTTTCATGTACCTGTAAGTTAGGTTACAAGCAGGGCAGCTGGTTCCTTACCGTACCATGCCAAATTCAATGAGCAGATCTCATGCCAGTTAAGCTTAAAATGATTGAATTTGATTGTGCTGTGAATTCTTGAATTCTTTGCCACAGAGTGATGTCCCAATTGACCTTTTGGATGTGGATAAGAATTCTGCTGTAGTCAGCTACAGTGCCTGTGATATTGAGGTAACCCTAATCCTAACCAAGGATTTAATTTATATTTCGTTGATAACTTTCTCTTGACACAACTGACATACTGTAGTTGTGGCAAAATTATGACTTTGAAAATTATTATTATTATTATTATTATTATTATTATTATATTATATTTAAAGATACATATATGTACCTTTAAATTAATAAAATAATGTTACACCCAAACACTGAGATTACACTGTAACACACCCACGACCAGTGGTTCAGTTGGTTATTTGTAAGCATTAGGCTTTTATGCGCAAGATCACACGTTGAAACCCTGGTTGGACCAACACTCAGGGTGTTAGAAAGACCTGAGCAGAACGTACTGCCTTCCTTCATCTTCAAATATTGGTTAGACTTTTCAAGTCTTGTAGAATAAGGACTATTATTATTTATATAATAGGTCCTGTCTCACAATCAGCCGCGCACCGATGGCTCAGTTGGTTATCGCAAAGAGTAGGGCATGTAGCTATAGTTCCCGGAGTTGTGGTCTGTCTTCTGTGCAATATCATGGTTGGGAGGGTAAAAGGGTGCACTTAATTTGGAGCCTTGCTCTGTTGTGCGACCCCCACCACAGCCTGTTTCTCTTTTGTGGTGAAAGTGATTAAATAAAATACTTTACTGTTAATCAACATTGTGGGATGTTAAAGGACCCACACACTGTTCGTGAAGAGCAGGGGGAGACCCCAGGTGTTGTGGTCTGCCCTCCTGTCACATGCGTGTGTTGGTAGGGTGGTGGGTGGGTGAGATCATCCATATTTAATGTAGACTGATTGAGGCTATCAAGAGGTGCCTTTTACAGGATGAGGTCTAACTGCCATGTATGTGATATTTGAGGTATATAATCCATTACCATTGCCATTACACACAGTTCAAGCTATGCTTACACAGTAACACTGACTAATAATTATTAATATTGTTTTCTTTAAAACATGTTTAGAGATTCCAACCCTCCCGTTTTGGCCAGAAACCTCCCCTTTTCAGCAAATATTTCCGTCCTCCCATAATAATATCCTCCCAGTTTTTAAAACTCTTTGTAGCCAAAGAAAGATAATGTTTTCTTTTACATGTAATTGTTTAACCAGTCTTTTTCGCATGATTCTTTGCCATTTTTTTGTGTCTAAGTTGAGCTTGAAAATGTGGGTATAGCCCAAAGCTTGATCAAACTCTTGTCCATTCTTATTTCTAAGCTACATGTATATACATGTTCATTCCCCATGCAAGCAAATATTGTTATCAAAAAAATGTGATAGGAATCAATAGGCCTTTAACTTTCACTGCCTGTTAAAAATTGCAGTATTTTCCATTGACTGTGATCTTAAAATGCAGGAAATGGTATCTTAGAGGCACATAGCTATATAGGGTACATTGTAATTTTAAAACTGTTCCCAGGGGTGCATGCCCCTGTACACCCCACATCTATTAATTTTACCCATTAGACTAAGTGTTTTTGTTTTTTTAACCAAAATTAAAGTACACTGTTCACAAGTGACTCTCTCTCAATTAATAAGCTTTTGCCCACCCAGTTAAGCAACTGATGATTAATTTTTTTTCAAAGAATAAAAATTAACCAATGTCTGACAGTAATCTTTCGTTGTTTGCCAAGGTGAAAAAAGAAAACCAAGAACTATTTTTATTCATTCAAAGATTGATCTGGAATTAAGATAGCTGCATATTACACTGATGTTTGTACAAAAATTAATTAACTTTAAATTATTACCTAAAAATGCAGCTCTGTACTACCAGTTTTTTTTCCTTTTTTAGAATGGAAATTTCTTGCTTGCAACTTACAGATGTCAGGCAAACACAACAAGGCTTGAACTAAAGGTTTGATTGTTTTCAGTACACACATTATACATACATACATAACATACATACATATTTTAAATTACCACTCCCCATACGGGCTTTTCAGGGCCATTGAAACACAATCAACGTAACAACAACAACTGTTGAGAATCCCAACTGGCCAAAGGCAAACCAGTTGGCTATTTACAAGTGCAGCCGAGAAGTTGAACCATGGACTTAACCATGCAGGAACAAATTCAACGAGTGGTCAGAACGATTCTTGAACCCAGGAACTCCAGATCTCAAGGCAAGCGTCCTAACCTCTAGACCACGCTGCCTCCTGTGTTCAATGAAGTGTTGACTCCAAGTTTACAGTACATGTAATTTCAGGTGAATTTACAGACAATGTTTTGACGGTAACATTTACTATCTATATTAGGCAACCCATTACCCCATGTGAGTGAAAATACTGCATTTCTCCAGCACGGGGCCCGAGCTTGAGTAATAATTATTTACTCTCTCACAGGGCCCCCTGAAGAACACTGGCATAATCACTGAATCCCTTCAATTCAGGGAGACTAGCTGCTGGCATTCACTTACGTATGAATCAAATCATCTTGTCGAGTTTTCAGGAGGAGCAGTGACATAATTATCAAGGATGCTTGAGTTGCTTCCCCCTTTTGGTCTAGCCCATGATTTTATTTGAAATGTTTTTTTGCCTCCTGGCACTGATGCTAAGCCTTGATACTGTGTTTTATATCAGATCAGATCAATAGAGGGACAGTATGGTACTTTGCAAGCGTATGTTACACCCAGAATTCAACCCAAGACTTGTCAAGTACGGCAGTATAGCATCAAACCTCTGTCACTTCACCAAAGGACTCACATGTTTGATGCATCAAAGTAAGCAATCAAAGCCAATCATATCATTCAAATGGGTATAACTTCACTGTTTCAATTCTTCTTTATTATTTTTACTTAATAGACCAATGAACACACTGAAGTTGATGGGTCAGTTCAGTCTCGCTGAAGTCCACTCTTGGGTTTCTTTTTGTCTCCCTGAGGTTCCAGACAGGTTTGTTTCCTGGTGAATTCTCTTTCATACGTCAGATTGTTCTGAGTTGTTCCCTGTTAAGGGGCATCTCATTTATTTAAGTGGTCCTTAACACATGTGAGTCATTTAAATCAAGTCACTGTTTTGTAATCACTACTGGTACATGTAGTTACTCTGTAGCTGCATGCATGTACAGTTCATGTATCCCTAGAATCATTTTTGTATCATTAATTTTCACCAACAGAACTCCTGCTGGGGAGCAAGTGAATTTTCATTTTCTGTCAACATTTCTTGACACACAGCTGGACTGCCAGTACAAGTAAGTAGTAGTTTTTGAGCTAGTACCTTGAGAGATGTCTAATGCAGATGTTATGAAAAAGGCTAATATTGTTCTTCTTTAGCCTATATGTATAAAATTAGCTTACATCTGTAGCTAATCAAATGAAACCATGTTGTCTCACAGTGATGAGCGCAAATTTCTATTGCGTCGAGAAGCCTGAAAAATTTTCAGGACTTCAACGGGATTTGAACCCGCGACCTCGCGATACCGGTGCGATGCTCTAACCAACTGAGCTATGAAGCCACTGACGTTGGGAGCTGGTCACTTCTGAGTTCACAACTTCCCGTGATAAGTAATTATGAGTGAAAGATATATATGAAATACATCATATATTGTACTGCGGGTATGAAATCAAATGAAACCATGTTGTCTCGCAGTGATGAGCGCAAATTTCTATTGCGTCGAGAAGCCTGAAAAATTTTCAGGTCTTCAACGGGATTTGAACCCGCGACCTTGCGATACCGGTGCGATGCTCTAACCATGCAACTGAGCTATGAAGCCACTGACGTTGGGAGCTGGTCACTTCCGAGTTCACAACTTCCCGTGATAAGTAATTATGAGTGAAAGATATTATATGAAATACATCATATATTGCACTGCGGGTATATATGATGTATTTCATATATATCTTTCACTCATAATTACTTATCACGGGAAGGTTGTGAACTCAGAAGTGACCAGCTCCCAACGTCAGTGGCTTCATAGCTCAGTTGGTTAGAGTATCGCACCGGTATTGCGAGGTCGCGGGTTCAAATCCCGTTGAAGTCCTAAAAATTTTTCAGGCTTCTCGACGCAATAGAAATTTGCGCTCATCACTGCGAGACAACATGGTTTCATTTGATTTCATACCCGCAGTGCAATA
>NC_090891.1:34480357-34482857 GCF_036669925.1 Montipora capricornis | reverse complement strand
ACTTCTTGTCACTCTAAGTATCCAAAAATTGTCCATTTTCAGGGTTTCTTGGTCAATTCTACCAATTCATTTCCTTGAAAGAGAACATGCTGTATCTCCTTACTTTCTTATTAAAACCCACTGTTACATGTTGAAACTTTTAGCTGAAATTTGTGTGCAACAGCGCTGCGAAACAAGTTTCAGGAGGCATTGCACCGTGTAACATGGTTGTTTTGTGAATGTTTTTGAACATCTGTTGCGAGACAAGTTTCATGAAAAGTAGAACCGATTACTACTTCTGCTACGGTCGCAGCAACCGCATTAGTGATAAAAACAGGAGTTTCACTGTGTAACACCACTACGTGAAACTGGTCTCGCTTGGTCTTGTTAAGCCAATCAGAAACCTGCTAAGGCCATGTAAACAGCATTTCGAGACCAGTTTCAAGGTCCCCAAACGAGTTTCAATCTCTTATGTTACACGGTGCAAGGCCATCTGAAACAACAGTGCGCCATTGCACATTATTTCAGCTACAAGTTTCAACATGTAACAGCAGCTTAACTACTCCACTTGTTTGTTTTTCAGGGTATGAATGTCAAGAGCAAGGTGCCAATTCTCCTTGAAGTTCTGGATAACTATGATCTTCAGAATCTTGTTGACTTCTTTGATGCAGCATAATGGCTGAGCCCATAAATGTTCTAACACTGTGCTTCTATTAAACCACAAAACACAAAAGAGGACATCCCCTCCTACAATTTATTAGGGAGCTTAAGCACGCGTGTTTTTGAGACGTGGATGGTGGCCGGAAGCGGGTTGTTTTCCCTTTTAACTTGTCTTCACACAACCACATTTCCCTTGATAAGTATCTTTTCTCCATTAGAGAGGATAAGTATAAAAATTTTGAAGACAGCACTGTCCTGTCTCGTGAAATGTTCTCTTCCGGTTGCCATCCGCATCTCAAAAACACACGTGCTTAAACTCCCTAGTATTAGACCACACTCACCTACAGTCTCTTTGCAACTACCATATGTAGCACAGGGTTCATACACTTTTTCAGACCAAAAATTCAAGGACCAAATCTTTAAATTTCAAGGACTTCTTTTTTATATTTACTTCAAAGAATTTACCCATGGAAATAGTCTGACAGTATGGTGTTGCATCCCCACCAAAAATCAACTTTGCAAAACAACATTCAACTTTATCACACAACATTAAACTTCAGTTGATAAACATCATTTTCAACATTCAACTTTATCATAAAAGTATAAAACTTTCAACTTTACATGTCAACAATCGACTGTAGAGCATACAACATTGAACTTCACGGCTTAAATTGTAAGAGTAACTACTCAGGAATGAGCGCAACATTGAACTTTTCAGTTCACAACTGAACATCAATCATGAGATTACATGGTAATTTAATTAAGCAGTCTATTTAGTCCATCAATCCATGTAAGCTCTTTCTGTTTTGTATTATTTTATGTAACGAGGGGTCCAGGTTCTAAAAGCCCCATGGTTTCTTCTGGGCTCCCTTGCCATGTGATAATTTCTTTTTATGCTGTACTGTGTAATGTGTTGTGGCTAAATAAACTGAATTGAAATTTATCAGTTGGGTTGACTGTAATCTGAAATTTTCTTTTAACAACCCGGTCGTTCTTTGCAATATGACATTCAATTATATTGCACCCTTTTGCGTGTGTTTGCCCCAATGTCAATCCTTTTATCCTGCAAACTTGAATGTTGAGTTCTCTGAAATCGAAACCACTTCCGCCAAATATTATGAGATGTCGGTCGATGATATGACGTCAGCGAAAACTGTAGTCTCTCACCATTCATTTCCATGTGCTTTTCTTCTTTTCTTCGCATTAACAACCCGGTCGTTCTTCACAAAGGCACTGGTAACCATTCTCGACCCCACAGCCCATCGCATTTGTATGACATGACTTGAGTGGCTGATTATCTTTACTGAAGTTTTCAAAGATTAAGTACTTTCAAGGCCTTGAAAATGTACTCTCAAAATTCAAGGGTTTTCAAGACGCATTCGAACCCTAGTAGCATGGTGTCTTGCAGCTACTGCCTTATAATTTTTCCTTCTTAAGGTAAATGAACTTTAGAACACACTGTCTACCAACAGGGGACATCACAAGTAGCAAGACGAATATTATTTTTGTTCCAATATGTTGTTAGTACTTCTAAGACAGATTTGTAGGAAGTTGTTCTACAGTAGCATAAAATGAAGAGCCACCCAGCAGATGTACATGTACTACTAAATAAAAACTTTATCATTATTAGCATTATTAATAAATTATCACTATCCTGATGCATAGCATCGCTGCAAGTGTTAATTCCATGCTCCTATATTCTACACTGGTCAGGTTACTGAATATCAAGTGAAAGTGAAGACCTTGGACAGACTGCAAATTTAATGGCATTCCTAGTTGTTGCAGATAACACTATTATTGTAGTTATTATTATGCTTTTATCTCTCAGTCTAAGATGTTTTGCCAGTTAAATTCTTTTGGA
>NC_090891.1:34472857-34475357 GCF_036669925.1 Montipora capricornis | reverse complement strand
CCATGTTTTATCACATTTTTTCCAGTATTACGTCAACATCCATTTACTATATATATATATATGTACATAGAAGCAATTCAATGTAAACTCTCATTGTACCTGAAGAAGGCTGGTTTGGCCAGCCGAAATATAGTACATCACTAAAATCAAATCTACGTTGTATCGGCTTTTGCTTAAAATATTTAGTTTCTCAACTTGAAATAACGCCGATCAGATCAAGCCACTGATCCAACGTACACCGACAGGAAAATTGTCCACGGTTGCTTGCTTCGAAACTCTGGGCTTTATAAGTCTCTACGATGATCTTTAAAAATATTTAATACTTTTTTACTGGGTTGACAGTATGGCAATCCCAGTCGGAAAAAGGGTGGCATTTGTTGGGTGTTTTTCTTTTTTTTTTCTTTTTTTCCGTGTCGGTAAAAGTCTTGCCTGTCACTCCCCTGCTAAGTGGTGTCTTTGTGCATAGAGCCTTCTGCGCGTATTTTCTTAGGATCGAGAGGGTAGTGGGAAATGCGTAGATTTCTCTGGTGGACACAGTAGAACGATTAAACCGGCAATGGCGTCGAAAGTCATGTAACGCGAATGGCGTTTTAGTGGATCTTTGAACAAAATTTACCCCTATGAAGCTTAATAATGGCAAGTCAATTGGATACTGAACAAGACAGGCGGTGGAATCTTAAAAGCGACGAGTAATGGACTTCGACAACAATCTGTCTCCCGTCGAGCCGTCTTTTACCAAGTGTGCTGTTATGTAGAACACTGAAGATTCGTAGGGCAGCGATAATAGTGAATTCAAAGACTAGACCAGGTGGATTGGGTGGAATCTCAAGCGTTAAAATCGCTGAAAAGGTAAGATTATTTTCGAAGCGATGCAATTGCGTGTCTTCATCACATGTTCCTTTGATCTCACATAATTGTGTTTTCCCTCAAAATATTCGCTTTTTCGCTTTCGCTCGAACATATTTACCTTTATTATATGTCCAGTAAATAGTTTTATCCTCTGGGATCAATTTTCCGTCGAAAAATCGGTTATTTGAGTGGTTTTTGGCAAACAGAGGTTAATTATTCGTAATGCGATCGCTTCCGTTGCCGTTAGCAACGGGTCGCAAATTTGACACTTTATCGCATTATCACATTACGCATTGATCGCTAATCCGATTATTGCTAAAAATGTAAAAATATTTGTGCCTCATCAGTTTTCGGTCGAATTTATGTCCAAGAAAGCAGATAAATTGCAGAAAATGTTAGTTTTGCATCCAAAAATTCGTAATGAACGCTAAAATGACCAAATTTTGCCTGGAAAACATATTTTACTGTTATTTTTCTTAAATTCTTTCGTTCAACTTTCGCTTTTATAAAATGTTTCAGTTGTCAGTAAATAAGTTATATGCTGTTGGAAAGTAGTTTATTATATGGTTTTTTAATTACCTTTTGCTTTGTTTTTGCAAGCCCGTAATCGGTCCGTGGGCATTACAGGAGAATAATGCCCTACAATTCAGTCACAATTAGCGAATCAGAGTGCTCGTTATATCGGCTACAAACACAAGCCATATAATAAATGGTTTTAATGACTCCCCAACTCGAAAAAATTTGCCTGGAACGCTGCACGTACCACAGGCAACCCAGTGTACCCTCACGGAGGGTCTAGTCATAACAATACTGGGAGAATTATAAAATTACGGTATCTGTTACAGAGTCATACGATAACCGGATATTGCATTGCGTGCAAC
The DNA here is from genome assembly GCF_036669925.1 of Montipora capricornis. Taxonomy (NCBI): domain Eukaryota; kingdom Metazoa; phylum Cnidaria; class Anthozoa; order Scleractinia; family Acroporidae; genus Montipora; species Montipora capricornis. Next base: position 34,473,627 of record NC_090891.1, on the reverse strand, counting down.
GAAAACACAGAAACTTGTTTCCAGTCACGCACACAATTCTTTGATACATATATCCCCAATTATCAGTCTCCTGGTCTTCTGTGGTTTACTGGTCATCGCGATTGCCTCTGAAGGAAGAGTGAAATGCCTTCTACGAAAAAGAGAAATCTTACACATGCGCAGGCATCGCAGGACCCGAAAAAAAAAATCCAAAGTCCAATAAAGGAGGCGAAAATTATACTTTATTCTTAAGTAATTATGAGTAAGAACTCGAGAAGCAGCGTAGACATGTTGTCGGCTGCACCGTGTAGCTAGAGGTGCGGGGTATTCTGCAATTGCTCCAATTCTTCCTTCAGGGATCAGTTGGAACCAGAATACTCATCAAGGCGAAGAAGAAGAGGAAGAAGAAGAAGAAGAAAGCAATTCTTTGCTTGCAAATTTAGGCACTCGCGATCGCCTTTCGGCCTTGGTGATCGATGCCCTGTTATGCCGGCTGAGGTGGAATTTTTTGGAAGAATCGTCCTTCAGATAGCTTGAATCGACGCACGTCTATCGTCTTTCGGAAAAACATGGACACGTATAATAGTATCTTTTCTGTTTTTCGCTTGCTTTCTACGACAAACCAGATTTTGACTCAAAGTTCCCGGACAGCAAAGCAACGACGGAACGTCATCAGTACCCAACTTGCATTGCGCGACATCAAGATGGCGGCACCTGAAAGCATTGAGGTTAGGGTTTGGGTTAGGGCGATCTTTGGAAGACGCTAAAAAATATATATTTCACGAGGTAAT
>NC_090891.1:34362857-34467857 GCF_036669925.1 Montipora capricornis | reverse complement strand
ATAATAATAATAATAATAATTCTTCTTCTTCTTATTATTATTATTATTATTGCAGCAGTTAAAACTTTTGCTTGCAATATACAGTTAAAATGGTATGACCAGGCGCGAGAACATAGCCCGTTAACTATAGTGAAATCTTCATGCAAAAAATCTAAATTGAAAAGTTAAGAATATGTATAAAGACTGATTAGCTTAAAAAAATAAAACTCTTTAAGACATCTATACAATACAATACATACTTAATTGACCGCTCCCCACAGGGCTTTTCAGGGCCAATGAATCAACGAAACAACAGAACACAACAACTACAACTGTTAAGAATCCCAACTGGCCGGAGGTAAACCAGTTGGCTATTTACAAGTGCAGCTGGGAAGTTGAACCAGGGACTACCAGGATCAAATTCAACGAGTGGTCAGAGCGGGTCTTAAACCCGGGATCTCCGGATCTCAAGGCAAGCGCCCTAACCACTGGGCCACATTGCCTCCTGAAAACGATACTCATAAAGTTTTTAAAATTCTCTTAAATATATTACTTATTCGGCTTTAGAAATCCATTGACGGTTACATCATAACTTTAAAAGTCCAAAAGATGTTGAAGAAAGAGAGATAATAAATTCGAATGTGGTATTTAATTGTTTATGTTGCGACTTTAAACGTCCGAGAGATTTTTAGTGTTCCCGAGAGTACAGCCTTGTGCATGTTATAAAGAACTTCTTACTCTTACTTCCGACCAGCGCCTTCAGCTCGACTTCTTGTTATTTACTACTACTATTATATTTATGTCGCATAGTGTGTGTTATATAATTCCTTGTTCTTATGTTCCACTCTGGGTTAGGTTATATTCTTCTTCTTCTTTCTTCTTTTACGCCAAAGATCTCTCAGGATCCGTAGACGCATTCTGATTTATTCCTTCTGCAGGCGCTCCTAGCCAGGTTAAGGTAGCCGAATGGCAGCTGTTGGATTCACTCTTCACAAATTACAGCAAGATTACACGACCTTCATTAACGGCCAACATTTCAGTCAACCTGGTTGTTTCTATCCTGGATAGTGTGGTATGTTATGTAACATAAATTGTTTCAAACCTCACATCAGATAGCTAGATAGATACTTGTGGCAGACTGAAGAGAAACCTTTGATAAAGAAAGAGAAAGCAAAGGGTGCGCGAGTCCTCCAAAGCGACTGTGCCTAATATCCATGCCCAAGAACTCGGGAAATCTCGTCGGATATCTTTTGTATGGAAAGTTTACACAGGGTTTTTCTTTTTAAAGGGGAAGTTTGTGACTTTTTATGGAAAATATATTATAGATACTGTGCATTGACCGATGTTCACCATCATGGTGGAATGGTGGACTGTGAACAACTTTTCACGCACCAAGGGGGTAAGCTTTCTGAATGATTCATTGATTCGGCATATTAATGGTTCATATTGAAGGACCCCGAAAAATGATTACGCTTTTCAGATGATCCTACACAAATATCGGTATCTCATTTCCTCTTTCTATCACGATAGCACGATTTTTCGTGTATTTTCAGAATCGTCGTGGGCGGTTTTTCCTTGGGTAGAATTGATCCACGTATGCTTAAAAAGGTTGCCTCGTGTAACCAGAACTGGAATGTTTGCTTTTGTTTAAAACTTTCCTACGACTGTACTAACCCTCGAAAGATTGCCGATAAAAGATATTTTGCTGTTTTCTGTAGAGAGGCAATTAGTATCCCTTCCCGCGCTAACGCATTTTCGATGTGTTCCTAACTGCAGGATTCAAAGAAGGAAAAAATTGGCTTAAGAGTCTGGTTTCGAATGGTAGGTATAATGCCTTACAGAGAAATTTTCTCCTTGGACCTCTTATTGAATGATCCAGTATCCCTGCTATCGCCATTAGAACTGAACGTCTAATTCCGTGTTCCTTCCTTGTTTTTAGATTATCACTAGTATCGATTTTTCCGCTTTCATTTATCTTGATAAAACAGCTAGACAATGTAAACCAATGCTAATAGCCTATCACAGGGGATTGTTTTTACCAGTGGAACCTCCTCGGGACCAGGGCAGGTTTCCGCTAATTAATTAGAGGTTGGGTTAGAGTCAAATATTAGTATAAACATTTTTCCTGCACCAAATGCTGTGTCCCCTGAATTGAGGTATCTCCTGAATAGAGGTGTCCTAAAGGAGAGGTTCTAGCTGAGTATTCAAAATTATTATTTTTTCAGTTCTGGACCGACTACAGACTCAAGTGGAATACATCTCAGTTTAACATAACCTCGCTGACTGTTAATTTTGACGACATATGGACACCAGATGTGGTACTTTATTCAGCGTGAGTAAAGCTTATAAGACAAAAAAGTGTCATTTTGCTTGTTACCTCGATCCTTTTGGCCCAGTTCACACGTATAAGACATACCGGTTTTGATCATTTATTTACTTTTGTGACGACGAAGCTGCAGATGAAAAGAAAGTGAACTTCAATTAAGATTGCAGCTTTCCATATGAGAATCATGCCATGCAGGGTTCTCGCCAACCAAAAAATATAAGTTGATACTTTTCCGAGAAAAGCTGACCTTCACTTTATGAAGGAAGGAGTAACGTCGTCTACGCATTTATATGGCCCTATCCATGGTGCGCCATTTTTTTTCGTAATAGGATTGACGTCCAGGTATTAAAGCAAACGTTATAAAGCTGTAGAAAAAGAGTGTGAGCGGCCATAATGAGAGTTGTGTCTCTCAGACAGAGTATTGTGTTAATTGAAATTCTGCCTTGTTTAGAACTTTAATTCCCTCAATCCTGTTATCGTCTCTTACGTAATTTCCAAGTGGGCATCATGCCCTGTTTTTATTTTAAGCTACCTTACATAGGCCATTTTTCTGTCGTAACTCAGAAAACGATCCATCTCTTTATCAAGCGCCACTGCAATGATTTGGACATCAAACTGGTTTTTTCCTCCTTTAAAGATAGGCAACTTGCTTGGTGTTAAAGACCCTATCCCTGGCGGGCTTCGTTCACGTGTGGTTTATAAGTTTGCATGTGCGGGCTGTAATGCCTGTTATGTCGGCGAAACAACCAACGGCATTTTTCCACACGCGTGCGTGAGCACTTAGTCAGTGATAGGGCCTCTCACATTTTCCAACACCTACAGAATTCCGAACAATGTCGCGCCCTGTCTTCAGGGGACTGTTTCCATATTTTAGATCACGCCTCTACGACTTTTCATATTCAAAGAGAACAACTTTCTCTTAATCAACAACTGCATCACGTAAATCTAAAACTATCCTTTTAATTCTGACATTGTCACGTTTTATGTACATTCCGTTGTTACGGGCATAATTAGCACTTTTTCCGACTTATAAATTCAACTTAACGCTTTGTACATTAATCAACTGAAGATGACAGAAGTTTCTGTGGAAACATGTCTTGTAATTTCAAAAGTTTTGTCGTTTTCTTTAAATTTTTTTTTTAAATTATAAAATGTCTTAGATTTTTTAAAATTCTTATAAAAAGTCGATATTTTGATAATTCATCTCGTTTTTATATTCTTGAAGTTTCGCAATAAGAAGTTCAGTCATTAAGTGATTTCACTGCCAAGTTGACGTTCTTTTTTCCACACGCTCTTCATGCGCATTCGCCTCTGCCATTTTGCTACAGGCTGCGCACGGGCGAGAACGCTGAACCGCAAAGAGAGTGACGTTCAAGCGATCCCCGGTCAGATGGGCCAGTGCTCACAGGAAAAAAATTAAGATACTTCGCCCACATTGTTCGACGTGAATGAGATGGAATATCCCCGTAAGACTTATGATAAAGCGAAGTTTAGTTTGAAGGAGACGTTTCCGTTGACGTCGCCGTCGTAGATCTTAATGTCCCTAATATCTTTCCGGATGAGCAGTTTTAAGAAACATTTACAAAACTGTAATTACTAAACTTTTTTTTTTCTCAGAGTTGGCACCGTGAGGTCCTTCGGAATTTCTTCTGAAGATGGGCTTGATATCAATGTCATCATTTACAGCAATGGACTTGTTTTCTTCACCCAACCCACTACTATACAAAGCGCATGTGCAATGAACATTGCTCACTTTCCCTTTGACGATCAGATGTGTGAGTTGACTTTTGGATCCTGGAGTATGGACCTTACCATGCTTCGGCTAAATCTATGGAAAGGAGGAATAGACTCGTCAGATTTCATCGAAAACAACATGTGGAGCTTGCTGGATATCTCTGCCAAGGCAAAGGATGAAATATATACCACACAAGAAGTTCCCTTCTCTGTTTTGATTTTCACCATACACATAAGACGAAAGGCACTTTTCTACATTGTCAACTTCATTGCACCGCCAGTTACCATTTTGCTGTTGTCACCACTGCTTTTTCTGATTCCACCAGAAGTGGGAAAACGAATGGGTAAGAGCATTCTCTTTTGAGTCTGACCGATTGACAATGCACTTTATCCATCAACTATGACGCCGTTAGATCGTCCATTAGAGAAAGGACTTGAGAGTGTATGGACTGTTCAGTCGTGACCAACGCCTCGAAGATGACTTTCCCCCAGATTGTCAAAATGTTAGTCACCAACACCAGTCTTTCTCTGAGTGATATTGCCGTCTTTTTCAATATGTGCTGCGGTGGGTTCAAGGCATTTCCATTTTTATCAATCCAATCAATATGAATTTTCTTGCATGTCTTTCGGGGACAACATCACTCTAATTGAATATCGCTGTGATAGAGCAAAGCAGTATCGAATTAATTCCATCACTTTATCTAAAACTGTTCTTTCAGAGGCTGGTATAAACCTCCTTCTAAGTCTGTCCGTTTATCTTCTTTTGGTGAACTCCAAGATGCCAAGCACATCAACTTACTTTCCTCTGCTGACAAAATTCTACGCCTGCGCAATAATCATCCTTGTGTTGGCCATGTGTTGTACCTGCGTGGTGTACGCGATGTACTTCATGAATTCGTCGGGACTCCAAACACATGATTCAATTGTGGCCCAGACACTCAGGGTAATGTGTTTTAAAAAAGAAGAGGTGGCTAGTTAAATTAAATATGCCCTTTTGAAGCCTTTATGACATGCACTGATTATGGTTTTGACCTGTATCACTATTTGAAAACCCATTCTTCCCTTTTCCGTTCGCCTTACGCCTTCCGTTGTTTTCTCCCGCCCGTTACTGGAAGGAATCCAGTTTACTTTCCTACCTCCTTATAAATTCTCGAGGAAATAATCTTGCAGTAGCTACTCTATCCTGTGCGAGAGTAAATGAAGACATATTGGGTACTCCATTTTTACGAAATTTCTGTTTTTTTGTGGCAACTGCATAATAAAACGGTATTTGCCAAATACACCGATCAAGTAGACGAAATTGCGCGAAATTACAAGGTAGTCACAGGGTCTCACAATTGCTTGAGAACGAAAACTGGTTAAATAATACAGGAATTCTAGGCCTTCAACCTTTGAAGGTGCTTGATGATGTCCAAACTGATTTTACGGAAAGTAAGTTAAAACCTTCTGTTTAAGTTTTAATTGAAATTTCCGAAATGTTTTGGTCAAACGGAAAGCGTTAATCATGTATAAATTCCCTCATCAGTACAGCACTTCACAAATTATTCCTTTCTATAGATCTGTATCATCAGCGTACTGGCCGGTGATATGGTGGATATGTAGTGAGACATTTTTTGGGAGTAACCTCTTCAAGTTCCAGTGCTTAGCTAATCATGTAACATTGTGCTTTGCAGGATTTTGTTATTCGGTGGTTGAAGCCGTTGCCCTTTGGCTGTCCGTGCAGACTTCGCTTAACCTTAAAGTCTCAAAGAAGTCAATCAAAAGTCCAACCCTTGGAAACAGGTACTGTGACATCTTTTCATTGATGATTTTACGATCTTAAATAATAATTTTGGCATTACGTTGGGCTATCCAAGTAGCAACTTAAATAATCGAGTGGATAGCTCTAGACTATTCAAATGTCCAAAAAGGTTCATAATAATATCATCTTTATTCATTTAATTAAATGAAAAAGAAAGATACCAGAGGTTATCCCTATGGAGGATATCCGTCCCACAGCCGGATGTAATTGACTGAAAGTCGATTTTGATGAGGGAGGAAAACCGTAGCAGTACCCGGAAAAAAAACCCTCGGAGTCAGATTGAGATCGACTGAAACTCAGCCCACATACGACCACGAGACCAGTGTTGAGCCGGAGTCGCAGAGGTGGGAGGCGCGCTTGATAACCGCTAAACCACCCTTACTCCTCTCACGTTGATGACAAGCATGCTACTTATACTAGAAGGAAGTATGACGTCGGATATGATAAGCGACAAAGGTCTCCTTGATGTTGGATATAAAACTTCGATGTCAAATATGAAAATCAAGACTCAAATTTGAAAATTGGATGTCAAATTCCGATGTTGAATTTTGGCGGAGTTATAAATCTCCATATCGTCGACTCTAAGAAATGCGAGTCGCCGCTATTTTAAGGGTTCAAAGCGAGAAATGGAAGAGATATCAGCCTCTCGATCAATGGAACAGTTATATATAAGTTCCACGAATAGATGCAACCTATTGAAATTCGAAAGATAACTTTCTCTTCTTGAAATCGTTATCTAAGTTTTGAGTTTCCCCTTTAGTGATACTAAGATCTACAAATCTAGTTATGTAAAAGCAAATAGAAAAATTCAAATATAATTTTAATTTTTTTCTATGTGTAAATACTACTGCGTATAACAGTCCATTTTCTAGCGATAATTTATTGTTGACGTCGTTAATTTAACTCATTTGCTGTTTATTAGGGTTGAGGTTGAGTTTCTCTGTATCATCTCGGTTAAAACTGTTAACAATTTGAATGAACATGCATAAGGTTACCGACAGACGATTCGTTTGTTTGGTTGTTCTCACTGTAGTCCAACTTCCGTTCCACTGCACACTTCTGTCCATGGTGGATGGTACAAGACTTTTAACTAAGACTGTACTGCTACTTTTGTCTTTCTAAGTTATTATAAGTTTTTCAACATATTCATATTGCCCGCAGATTTCAATCCAAACAAGTCTGCAAATAGCAATCAAGGTGGAAGGAGCGAAATAAAACCAAGCGATAACCACGAACAAGATGCCACTACAAGCCAAGACCCATCGTTACCGGTGGTGATGAAAAGTGACACCTTGCCCTGGATCTCGGCAGGAAACTCTGAAGATACAGAGGAGCACCTTGTCTGGGAAGAAAAGTCTTCAGGCGATCTCAGCAGCAAGGGCAGTATTTCCAGTATTTTTTCTTTTAAGTCACACGAAGATTTTAACATTTTGACAAAGGTTTATTTTACACTGCCCTCGGCCGAGAACAATACACATGTAGGTGTCAGCGAAAAGGGTAAAAAGGTTACTTTTTACCACCATAAAACAGGAACAGTGAAACGAAGGGCGACCATTAAAACGTGTGACGGATCTGTAGTGAAACAAACAGAGCATACCCTGCTTACGACCGCGGGATCTTCCTGGTTCTCTCAATCGTCATGTGAAGAGTTCATGGATTCCTCGAATGGAAATGAAGAAACGAAGAAAATGTGCAAGGAGATCTCGCCTCGATTAAGTAAAGATGTTAATTTTGACACAAGTAATAAAAAAGATTCAACGTCAGGTATGATTTAACTATAGAAGCAGTCTGATGTTGTAGTTGCGTTAAACATTAAATCTGTTCCCACACTATGAGTTGCTCCGTTGGTCTGTCTGAATTTGAAACCAGCCAACGTCCGTTATTCAGTCAGTCGCTTGGTCGGTGGGTGGGTGGGTCGCTCAATTAATCAAGTAAATCAATCAATCAATCAATCAGTCAATCAATCAATCAATCAATCAATCAATAAAATCAATCAGTCAATCAGGTGTTTAAGACGTCTAATACTGGTGCGTTTTTCCTTTCAGATGATCAAGGTCCGGACCTTTTCAGCCATTTTGTCAATTCTTTTGATGCAGAAAGCTCGAAGATAAGAAATATGCAACAGTGGCGGAGAGCAGCAATGGCCCTAGATAGAATGTTTATTATTCTATTGTTCATTAGTATCATGGTATCTTTTTCAAGTTGCCTTTTACTTGCGCCTAGGGTCAGGCAGTCATTCAGTCCATGATAAGTGACGGCGCCGTCTGACTTGTAACACATTTAACGAAACAGCGTTATTACATTAGATGAAGAGATACTTTTAAATTCGTTTAGTTTAATTAATAATCAAAACCAATGGATCTACTCGCTGAGCATATATTCTTTTTCGATTTTAGTACATTTATTTAGGTTTTTTTCTTACGACTTGGAATTAAATGATTGCAGTTTCATATAGCTGCAGGCTTGCAAGCAAATCTGTAGTCATTTACATAGGCTTTTGAGCCTGGCAGCAGCCGAAGTTGTTCGGATAGGCCTTTGACAAAGGGTAAAACCGCAGTAGTGAATGAAGGGGGTACTTCTAAAGAAACTGTGGTGCTGCGTCGGTGGGGAAGTAATAGTGATGACTCCGATTTTTCCAGCAAATCAGAGGAGATGTGCCAGTTCTTCGAAAAACGTGGCTATCCCGTCTCTGTGGTCAAAGCGGGCCGTCATCATGCCCAACAATTTGATCGACAGTCAGTACTACAAACGTTCCATTCACCCTCACTTTCCATCCTCATAATCACGCAGTCAAAAGTATCATTCTTAATAACTTTAAATTACTCCAAAATGATTCCGAGACTGGCAGAATCTTTTCGCAACCTCCACAAATTTCATTCAAACGCGACAAAAACGTAGGCAACTTTTTAGTTAGAAGCGCGCTCAAAACTAACGAGCAACCCGGCACTTTCAAATGCGCAAGCTCAAGACGCAAAACTTGTCCTTTCACTCTTAACATAAATATCGGGATCTAAGCGATCTGTTAAGGTCACCGATCGTTTGACATGTACCTCCGCAAATGTCATTTATTGCATAACCTGTACGTTATGCAATAAATTATACATTGGCGAGACAGGTAGACGACTAGGCGACCGATTCCGCGAACACCTTCGCGATGTTGAGAAGAATGATAAGGATGCATCTAAGCCAGTCGCTCGTCATTTTAATCTCCCTAACCACTCCAAAAAACACATGGCTATCTGCGGCCTTTCCCTACATCAAGGTACGACGGAAAGCCGCAAGAATCTAGCACAAAAATTCATCTTTCAAATCGGCACCCTTAATCCCCACGGTATTAACGAACGCTTTTCATTTAACTAATGCATTCCTATTTTTCACGTTTCCATGTTACCACCAATAGCGTAGCTCCTACTCCACTATAAAAACTGCACACAACCCATAATTCTTCGATCCGCTCTGACGAAGGGCTAACCCTCGAAACGTCAGCTTTTAGAATCTCTGTACGGTGGTCAATTTACATTATCAACTCCTTTGATAAAACCAAATTTTTGCATTCGCCCAATATTGGAGTACAGTTGCCCAGTATACCATAACAGTTTGCCTGCTTTCCTTTCGCATGACCTGGAAGCCATTCAAAAGCGCGTAATGCGCATTATCTACTCTCCCTGCTCATACCAACAGGCCCTTGTAATGGCCGAGCTTCTACTACTAAAAGATCGTCGACAAGAACCGACAAGCAAGCTTTTCAAGGAGATCCTAGAAAAAGACGACCACAGACTACATGAACTCTTGCCTGAACTAAACAACAATTCAGCAAATCTTAGGAGAAAGCGCAAGTTCCACATTAAGTATAACACTAATAGGTTTAGGGACAGTTTCATTTTATCCAATGCTTTGAAGTTATAGCTGTTCTACGCATTATAAAATATACTAAATTTTATATATTTATATATATAAAGTCATATATTTATATAGGATCAACTAATATGGTTTAGGATTGGTAGGCCATGCAGGCCATTTTATCCAATGCTGTGAAGATACAGCTGTTCTCTTCTACGTATTAGTTATTATCATTATCTTTGTATTTATATTTTTTGCTCTTTTACTTGTAAGTTATATATTTATTAGGTGTATTTAATTTAGTGTCTTACTATTATTCGATTTCATATTGTTAATTTAGCATAATTCTGCCCTTTGGCTGCAAAGATTTTTGTAAATATTCTATCTATCTATCTATCTATCTACTGAATCTATCTATCTATCTATCTATCTATCTATCTATCTATCTATCTACTGAGTCTATCTATCTATCTATCTATCTATCTACCTACCTACCTACCTACCTACCTACCTACCTATCTATCTATCTATCTATCTATCTATCTATCTATCTATCTATCTATCTATCTATCTAGACTTGTACTCGATCGTGGGCTCATCACTGCTTCTCGATTTCCTGGTCTTGGTGATTTTCTGCAAGAAAGAAAGAGGGTAACCATTAGAGACATGTACAGAAGAAAGGTGCTTTTTCTCCTTGGAGATAACAGAGGGTTTTGTTACGAGACGTTTGGCGCGCTCGTAGAGGCACTTAACAATACCGCGTTTTACTGTTTGCGTGTGGAGGCTACCTGTACACGCTGGTGGTGAGGCGGCCGTCCGGTTCTCTTGAAACTGCGGTGTCAAGGAAATCCCAACTGGCCGGAGGCAAACCAATTGGCTATTTATAAGTGCAGCTGGGAACTTGCTTAATGTACGATACAAATAAAGCAATCAAATGTAACTTTGTGTCTTAAGGCAAAATGTAAAGAAAACAAAACGATCGAGGGACACAATGTTCGTTACATGTATTGAAGCATATTTCAGCATAAAACCGCAACAACATTTATAAATGCGATAATAACACTGATTTATAACAAAACGTCAGGTTCAGCCCTGCAGGTTCACACGGCAAATGTTGATCATTTTAAACAACGTTCGCCTTTACAATTGCGGTATTTCATTGTTAATAATTCAAAACAAAGCTATCGAGGATTGTCTGCTTGAGGGAGATGTCACACATATGTTAACCGGAAAAGTGGTCACTTTACTTGTAGTTGGACAAGTTTTTCATTCCCGTAAAACTCGGCAAACTTAGCAAGGTCATCAGTGACTACTACTGCTTCTCTCACCGACTCAAACTTCAGTTTACGTAACGTTGATTGCTGAGTGTGGATACTCCCGAACACAGTGAACGGGGCTTATTTTATATTTGAAGTACCTTCCTTTGTAGAGAAGCCAAATTACAAACAAAAATGAATGGAATTAAAATGTTCCCCGAGCAATGATCATCGACGATCTGCACGACTGAATGAAGTTTCATGACTTTTAACTCAGTTTCATAAGTCGTTGATTCAACTGGCCGTTATATATTGAGAAGTTATTTGGGCAGTTGGGACGAGCGTCACTGTCCGTTGTCATTGTGGAGAGGTGGCCGTTGTAGAGAAGTTAATAAGAGTGAATGTACGGACCGTCCGTCGGGACAATTTGAAAAGAGTGGCTGCTGTGCAGAGTTGGCCGTTATTGGAGGTTCAACTAGACACGGGTCACCCCAAACTGTCATCGAAGAGAATGAGAGTCACCTTTTTTAGCAGTCCGTGTAGCATGAAATTTTTGCGGCTCGAATTGACTGAAATTTCCGCTGGGAACTGATTTTTGTGGTTTTCTTTTCAAGAAGCAAGACATCAACATGGAAAGTATTCCAACAAGCCTGAAGGTATTTCCGGTTACAACAAACATTTCCAGTCAAGCTGCATGTAAAAGCCGATTTTGAAGTTGGTTTGTTGCAGGAGTTGACTCTGCGCCAATGTTGACTCTATCCCAATGATTAACACAAGTGGATTAAAAGCCATTTTAAATTACATTATAACGGGAGTAAATTTTTGCGGTTTTTAATATTGCTGCTTTTTTTTTCTGCTGGAACTTAGTTTTTGTGGATCAAGAACCATTCGCAAAATCCGCAGATATTAAACCCCGCAAAATAAAATCACGTTAGACAAAAAAGAACTGAGCTAAGACTTAGTTGAGTGCGCCATATTGAAACGATGTATACTGGAGCAGCGTTTACACGAACGCGGTTTCACATCGACACGGTTTCATGACTTCGAAACCACGTCAAAATCGATGCCGTTTGGAAGTGTTTACACACAATCCTTTTCGCTCGAAAATCAAAGTCGTGATGGTATAAGCGAGCGCTGTACTACGTCCTAAATTCACCATTTCGAATCGAACAATGCAAATCTCGCGCCAAATTAGAAACCGTATTCAAATCGATGCTGTTTTGCTGTTTACACGAGAGATGAAACCATATCGTTTTGAAAACACTCCACTTTTGGCAGCATTTTCAAATCGACCCGGTTTCGCCAACGGTCTCGATCGGAGTCGTGTAAACAGAAGACGTAAGATTCCGCATCGAAAACGATGCGGTTACAAGTGCAATTGCGTTCGTGTAAACGCTTGCTTGGGATTGTCATGCCGGTGGACTGGTTGAGCTCTCACCACTCCTCTCAACCAAGTCTGTCCCCGTCAACACTAATTTCCATCCCTCAAACTGACATTGACCAGGGGCACCCAACGTCAATTTTCGGAAAATATCTGTTCGGGAGTCCATTTGAGATCTAGAAGTTTCGGAACATTTGTTGTAAAATTTCTTGCTTGCCTGCCTGTCCTAGGATTTTTGAACATCTAAAAAATGGTATAATTGCCCATTTTTAACGGGTTTTTACCCTAAAAAGGTCACCTAGAATTTTCGGGAGCCTTTTTTCTGGCTGAAATTTTCGAAAAGGTAAGTTTTGATCCCTATACATTTCGGATCACTAGACTTTCAGCTAGGAAATCCGAACAGATGAAAACTTTTTAGGGGATAAAAGTATGCCTATATCTACCGTTTAAATACTAAAATACGTTCAACAATGCTATGTTTAAGTGGTTTTGAACTATATTCTCGTTGGGTGCCCCTGATTGACGCAATATCCCATGTTCATATTGATAAGCTTACCGCTCTAAAAAGAATGAAAACAGGCAGAATTACAGCTTTAGTTAAACAAGAAATAGCGTTTCTAAGCTATGCCGCGCTGATCTACAGTATTTAGGTCTAAAAACCTCGTTGAAGACGGTTAACTTTCAATTGTTTTGCTGGGTACTATTATGGGAATACTCTAAAAAATTCGACTTTTCGGGAGCTTGTCTCGTTGGTCTAGTGGATATCGGAAACTGCAAGGTGAAGCCATCGATCCAGGTTCAACTCTTTGCCTCGCGGCGAGTATTGTAAATCTTCTCAGCTTGTTTAAAATCTTTGTTTTGTTGAAGTAAATTTGAAGTAAATTTGAAGTCTAAAGTCTAAAGTAGACCGTACGTCGTATAAGCACTTCACCTTACACTCTATTCAGTTAACTCTGTTTGAAATATAAGTGCTACACGGCCAACGTTTCTATAAACGTAACCTTTCCTTGTACTTGTACATGTTCATTGCCATGACTTTAACATCTTCAGTTCCCACGGCCTGCTCCCGTCTGACCTTGTAGCTCAGTCGGTAGAGCGGCGGAGATCTAACCCGAAGGTCGTGGGTTCAATTCCCACCCTGGTCAGAGTTTTTCTCTGTCCTTGTGTGGGCCCATTTCCATCAGTACGGCTAACGCTCACATGGTTCATATGGGATATAAATCTAGCACTTCACCTTACACTCTATTCAGTTAACTCTGTACGTCGTATAAGTTGAATAAAAAAGGAAATGTCAGTTTGAGGGATGGAAAGAAGTGATGACCGTCTCTCCCTCAATTCAATTTCTTCCAAGCGAAGTATTATCTTTCATCTTGGACACTGAAAGCTTGATAAGGATCATGGGAAATGAACATATTTCTTTTAAAAGCCGAATCAGCAAGCCGAACCCCAATGCTTGAACTCACATGACTCGAACCTGGGAACATGTGTGCGAGGATGTCATTTTATATTAATGTCAATATTTTTTTCTTCCAAAAGTGCCGCTGTAAACTTGTATGAACACCCTCAAAGAAGCAAGCTTACACAGTGAAAAATGTCGGGTACCAAACTTCAAGAGAAAGCTAACAATTTTAAAATCAAGCTTCAGACTTAACCATTATTCAGCAATGATTTTATATATATACTTCTTAGTTTTGGTAAATAATCGGCCTTTTTTTAGCCAGCTGATCTTTAGTGGTTAAGTGGATAAAAACAGTTCCTTCAAAGTGGGTGCTACGGGTTCAAATCCTGTCCAGGGGCTTCTTTAACTTTTTCTTTTTATTTGCTACCACAAGAGGCCATTTGCACTAAGAGGTCATGTGACATAGTTTTCATGAAAATGAAAGCTATATGATTTTGCCTTCGAAAAACGATTAGTGGGTCATATCTTAAACATAATAATAGTGATTCGGTTTTTCAAACCCGCACCATTTTCTTAAAATGAGTAAGTTCCTCGCTGGTCACGTGACCAAAATGTGATTTTTAAAATTATGAATTACTTCTTTCTGAACACAAGCTTTGCACTTAAACTTCAAGGAGGATGTTGAAAAAATTATGTGCTAACGTTTACAGCACATCTGAGCGTAACTATTAAACGTTTAACAAGATATAAGCAAAAAGTAGTTTTGGCCGCCATATTGGAGGGCAAGAGTATGCCCTCCAACATGGCGGCCAATACAAATCATACTGCTTTGTTGAAAAATCAAAGTGCCATAAAATATCTTCCTTAAATGCGTTTCCTCTCAAATTTCTGGTGTAAGCTAATTTTAGTGTGCTCTGTCAATTTTTTGCATCAGCAAGATTCCAACTCATTGTTTAAAGGAAGCAATGGTCACGTGACCTCTTAGTGCAAGTGGCCTAGTCCTGGGACAGAGTGATCAACTTCATTTGAGTTGCTCCTCTCGCGCAACCTCGTTCCCAGAGTCTTTGTAGTCATTATCGACAGAGAGACCCTGGGAACAAGGTTGTCCATGACCTCCATGATGGCGGGTAAGGAATCGCCACTTACCAAACTGGGGAATTTATCGAGGAAACTGGGTCGCTCGTCGGGTCACTCTCAACCTTCATGGATCGAAGTAGAAGATGGGTTAGAGGAGCTGAAGATCTGGGCGTTAGAAAAACAAAACAGGTAACACTAGAAACTCCTCAACTGATTTATTTGGTATGTTAACTTTTTACATTTGAATGATACAAATTAACAAGCTTATTAGTCTAAATGTGATGGTTAAGTTTGTAATAGAAGTCCAAGGCTGCTGCCTAAGAAAATTTTAAAGGGGCCCTCAGAGATAAACGCTGAGAACTTAGGAGGCCAACATATGAAGTGAAAGGTGTTGCTGTGAAAAATTAAGGCGCCCAGAGCTATTCTTTGGGAGCCCCAGGCTACCGGGCTCCTGTTAGGCAACAGCCTTGATAGTCTTATTGTTAGGTTGTACATGTTTTAATGTGTAAGAATTCTTGTACATTACGCTTGTTTTTCGACCCGATTTTTTACAGAAACGCCTTACTGGAGAATAATTTTCTGCAGGCGAAAGATGTCATTATGGCATGCAAGGACAGGTTATGTGTTAATACAGTTACTGAAGATGAAAAAGATAAACAAGATCTGATTCTCTGCTTGAAAACTTTAACAGGGACCTTCAGGTTCCTAAGAAACTGCTGTGCGGAGGTACCCAAGAACCAGAGCTGGGCGATGTAAGCTCACCTTGTTCAGTAGCGCAGTAGGTAGAGCATCAAACCTATGACAGAGGGTCTTTGTATTGACATCAGCTGATAACTTGAAAAATGAAAAATAAAGCATAGGCCCTGTTTAGAAACAAAAAGGGCATTTATTGCCAGCAGTGTTGTGATCTATACTGGAGATTGTACTTAAGGCCATTTGAACACATGCATTAACATGAAAATGCTAGCAATTGTCCCATGGGGGGGGGGGGGGGGAGGGCTCGCATATGAAACAGACGGCGATGCTCGTTGTCTCGCTTAGGGGTGTAAATTTTGGATTTTGGTCTCGCTTAGGGTGTTCCGGGCAAAGCGCCAATATTTTAAGCCGCCAAGATCTTGTTTAGGATTCCACGAAGAAACACAGAATTACGCGAAGAGAGACAGAAGTCAAATTTTCTTTTTTACTTGTTTTTAGGGGTCAAGATTTGCTTAAACCATGCCCAGATTGGTCTCCTTTAGGGGTCACAAAAAGCTTGAGCCATGCTCAGATGGTCTCATTTAGGGGTTAAATTCAAAATTTCTGACGAGCATCCACATCTGTTCCATGTTCTTAGTTACAATCAAAGGCATACTGCAGGAACACCCATTGTTGCAAAATAAAGATTATGAGGATGTGTGAGGGGGTTGAGCTGTAATTTGATATGTAATACAATACAATGCATACTTAATTGACCACTCCCCATAGGGGCTTTTCAGGGCCAATGAAACACAATCAACGAAAAGACCGAAAAAACAACTGTTAAGAATCCCAACTGGCCGGAGGCAAACTAGTTGGCTATTTACAAGAACAGTCAAGAATTTAAACCAGGGACTACCAGGAACTAATTCAACGAGTGGTCACAATGGGTCTGAAACCCAGGATCTCCGGATCTCAAGGGAAGAGTCTTGACCACTGCCAGGCTGTGTTGCCACATATTATATGACTTATTTATTTGGACAAACATATTTCAAAGTTCCTCAGGTGCAGCAAAGCAAGGAATGGAAGTCATTCTTATTTTGTTGAGGCCAGTTTTTCTGGAAAATAAAAATGGTACATTTTTTTTTTAATACTTAATACAATAATACAATACAACTCTTATTGTCAACTCCCCATAGGGGCATTTCAGAGACAATAATAATAAAGATACTTAAAAAATACTCAAAAATTATCGATAAACAATTATTAAGAAACTATTTACATATAAAATTTATGACATTAAAAATAGATTTGAAAGGAAGGCTTTCATTTTACGTTTACATTTTACTTCTTTGTGTAGTTTTATGAAGAGGAGATCTAAAGGTTGTACATTGTTATGTGACCATTGATTCTCAGCTTCAGGTTGACATGTTACCCTGGTTTTGTGTCATTACGAAGCTAAGCAGTGTGCAAGGTTTGGAAATTTACATTTATGTACATTTATGTGCACAGGGACAGAGATTGCTGCTGCAGTGCAAAGTGGTCTTCAGCTTCTTGGAAATGCAGTCGTCAAAAATGTTGCTACTCAAGAGTTAATGTGGAATTGTTGCTTTCCACAATTTTTCCTGTAAGTTTTATCATTATTTAAACCTAGTAGAAAGGTCTAAATCATGTATAAATAGTGTTTAAGTCTAATAATCTTCTGTTGTTATTATTTGGGTGCAAGGAAGCAAGCAGTCTGAACTTGAAATATACATGTAATAATATGAACATTTTATTCCCTTATGACATACCAAAAGCCAAGCATGCACTCTAATAATAATTGGTCAATTACCCATTTACTATTTACCCTCGGGTGAATGGTTATGATGGAAACACTGAAGTCTGGGCCGGGAAAATTTTTTCCTCAAACTGCAATAAGCACTGAACAGTGTACCTCTGAAATTTCCTCTCAGCTTTATGAAAAAGCCATGGCTGCGAGTCATGCGAGCCATGGCTGCGAGTTATGCGAGCCAACATGGTTAGCCATGTGAGTCAAGATGCGAGTCACACAGTTGTTGAAAGCTAACCGTTTTAAAATGGGTGCTTAGACTTAATAACTGTTTATCAGTGCTATTTGAAATGGGTGCTTAGACTTGAATGCGAAATTCGCATGGCTCACTGGCTCGCAGATTTAGCAGACCCTAGAACAACTAGACACTTAAATAAAATTCCTTTTCTGTCCTTTTTATTCTGATTAGCTAATTTGACTGTACGTGTTTGTTTAGTCTAAGGGGAGCACAATCAATTTCTTCATTTGCTATCCAAGAACATATCAGAGCACAAGGGAGTGATGAAAACATCTAAAATAAATAATTTGTTGCCTCGTTTTAAATTATTGAAATCAGAGATGGCTAATTTTGCCGATTTGTGCCACATGACTCAGCTTCAAGGAGTTTGTCCACCACAAACTTTCATAGATCATCAACCACTATGTTGGCAGGAATTGAGCAAAACAACAGACCATCATCAACATGAAGCGTTCCTTGGGGGTACTTTCTTCCAGTGTCTTTTGCTGAAATGATTACAGGAAGGTGTGATTTTTTTCCTGCAAAGAAGCGCTAGGCATCTTAACAACAAGTCAAGATTATGTTTGTTTCAAGTAAAAGAAAATACTACATATTGCAAACAACGATCCAGCAGTTTCATACATGCCAACTCTCCCGGATTATCCGGGAGTCTCCCGGATACGGAACGAATCTCCCGGTCTCCCGTACGGGTCATTAAATCTCCCGGATAAAAATGACTCTGAACCTTTCACAGACATTTCTCCATTCTAGACTCAAATTGCATCCCCAAGTTTAAAAAAGATCGATTTTTTCAAACTCGTTTCATTGTTTCTTAATGCATTTCTTCATCTCTTGAGTTTCAAACACACGTTAATAGAACTAAACAAAATGACTTCCTTTAGCTATCATAGCCATATAACCAATTGTTTGATTGGATCTCCGATTCACCAATAAAAATTCTTGACATAAGTACCCTGTTTTCCTGCAAATTCACAATGGTGGCAGAATATTTTTGTATTCTGAAGGAGCTGCTGGGGGATGGGTGGGTGCATTTAGGGGGGGGGGGAGAGGAGGGGAGGGGGAGTGGATAGGTTGATCGAGGGGGGAGGGGTGGGGAGACAGATGGAAAAAATCTCCAGATTTTAGATCTCCATAGGTTGACATCTCTGTTTCATCTTCATGCCACTTATCTTCGGAGAATATCTAAACAATTGTGATTGGTTTATTTAGAGAAACAAACTGTTTCCAATGAGCAGTCGCTTACTATCGAAAACCAGCACCAGGTCCCTGACAAGTAAAAAGGATGGATAGAAGGCCAGTTTGTTGTTTGTTTGTTTATTCCAAAATAATTTTGACAACTTTTGAAAGCTAGAATGCTTTGTGATAATGATCAGTACACATTATTGACAGTTTCAGAGAGTGGTTTATCCAGAATGCAGCTTCCTTGCAACTGTAGCAGTCAGGTCTGTTTTCTTTGGTATTAATGGTCTGACAGCTAGGCTGATTCTAATACCATTATTGGACAATCTTACTGTTTGAAACTCATGCTTCCAGCTATGTTTGATGATGGTCACCTGAAAACGTCTGTGTCCTGCACACTGCGGATTCAGGTTGAGCGTTTAATGACGCCAGTTATCGCGTTCGTTATCACGGTTGATTGGTTGCGTTTCGAGGCAAATTGTCAGACATTGCTAGGCGGGGGATGATAGCGTTCTGTATTAAAAAAGGCGCGTTACAGAATGTAGACATGTTGACCGTAAGCAAGAGCAGTCGCTCTTATATCCCAGGAAAACCTTTATCCTCTGACCTAAGACATCTCATCATCGATAAAATCGTTGAAGGAGGAGGTGACCCACTAACAATGATATTTCCCGGTCGATTTGTGGATATTGTGAATGAGCTGAATGTGTCATTGGCTACGGTTTCAAAAATTTGGAAAAACTACTGCGAGACTGGTTCTCTTAGCCCATTGAAGCACAGAGGAGGAAATCCTAGTCGTTTATCTAATGGAGATCTTGAACTCATTGAAGTTCTGAAAAGACAGAAACTCATGCAGAAGTAATGTACTGTTTGTATGATTGTGGCCATTTACCCTTTGGAACAACTTCAGTAACAGCGGTGTGCAACACTGTCTGAAACAGACTACCCAGCGGCAAGAAGTTTACCTTCAAAAAAATAGAGCATGTTGCCCAAGAAAGATTTACAATAGCAAATATGGCTTATACTCAA
This sequence comes from Montipora capricornis, assembly GCF_036669925.1. Classification (NCBI taxonomy): domain Eukaryota; kingdom Metazoa; phylum Cnidaria; class Anthozoa; order Scleractinia; family Acroporidae; genus Montipora; species Montipora capricornis. The sequence continues at coordinate 34,448,112 of NC_090891.1, read as the reverse complement.
CTGTTTGGCGACTACTTGTCAAGGATCCCTACACGTTGAAATATTTTGATGAATGTGATGGATGTGAAACTTCCCTCAAACAATACTCGAAAGTATGGTCATGCACCGATTGGACAAAGGGCAATCGAAGTAACAAGATACGCAGAAAACCCCAATACTACAGTTAATCTTCTCTGTTCTCTTACTGGAGTAACTTACATGAACACAGTTGATGGAGCGGCAAATACATTAGACTCCAGTTTTTTTGAAGAGGCATATAACTCACCGAACCCTGTAACTTTGAGACCATGCCTTGAGGTTGGAGACATGATTGTAATGGATAATTGTCCCACGTATCACCACCAAGGTGGACGGATTTTGCAAGAATTTCTTGACGACCTCAATATCGAGTTAGTTTACATGCCTGCATACTCCCCAGATTTTAATCCTGCTGAATATGTTTTTGGCAAACTGAAATGTTTAAAAGAATCCTTGTACACAGCAGCAAATTTTATCACTCCTGGAGACGTGGATTGCATGGATTCTCTAGGATTATGGGTTATTTGGAGGTTTAAAGTTTGAAGTAAACAAACAGCTTGAATACATGAGGCGTACAAACCTAGAACATCTAGAGCTGGTCAATCGTTCATATTTTGCAGATCATGTTGATGTTTCCGGATTTTGAATAGAACTATTTTTAGCAGTCGTTCCCACAATAGATTTGAAACGCATTGGGTTTGTACTAATTACGCTCAGGACAAAATATGTCAATCATTTAAATTTTATCTTTAGAGCTTTTTCTTTCTTCAGAAAGAAATGATAATTTTTTTGTACTAAAGCCTTTAGTGGGATAATAATAATTGATGTTGCTGTCTCTTGATGCAGGATAAAGGAGAAGTATACTAAGAAAAACTCGGGGAAAATTTAAGTTCCAACAATTTGTAGCGCTCAAACGCAAGACAAACACTCACACCAAAAATACATGTAGTCTAACACAACAAAACATTTTAATGTAAACTTCAAATAAAGTAGCCTTCACAAAGTCAGCTGTTCAACACGACAAAACCCAACGAAGTTTTCATACCATCAAACGTTTTTAAAGTGCTAACATTTCCACTGAGTCATTTCGAAAAGGAAGATCTGTGTTGCAATTCTAACAAAGCTGCCGCCGCGCTTGCTTGCTTCTGTAGAACATTCAATAGAGACAGACGCGTCTGGGTTCACATTAAAATCAAGTTCGTTGTTTACTCTCGTGGTTGTAATTGGTTCAGAACATGGTGAGATCTCATACTCACTTCTTGACACCATTTCTTGTTGTTGTAATTTTAGGGCCAGTTTAAAGTCAGACTGCTCTTGTGTACTCATAGTTACGCACAATTTTTTTTCCGTTGGAAAGTTTATAGCATATTCTCCCGAGAGTAGCCTCTTCTGGGAAGTCATCCTATGATCAGTTTGTTTGCGAACATCGGAATAAATTGAAGTAAAACTAACACGAGTTGATGAACTCTTACTACAATCAGTGCCTTTCATAACAATGTTATCAAGGAGTTTTCTCACGTTCTCACGTAACGGCAACTTTCCCTTTAAGTTTCATTGCAGAATTGCGACATCCTTATTGAAAAGAGCCCAGTTTCTTAGCCCTTAGGAAGTGTACCTGTCGGGCATTTCATTGATAATGACATCCTCCATTTGTCTGGAACTCGAGTTGATCACTTTGTCGGCTGCATGAGTGGTATTTTCTACATCTTTTGCTGCCGTTCTTAGTTTTTCTTCGAGGCGGTTGATTTCTTTTTCTAAATTTGATCTTTCTAATTTTTCGCTGCTATGTTTTGATGAAATACCACATGAAAAGGCGGATTTACATGGGCTAAAAGTGCAAATCTTTCTTGTGTGTCCAAGTTTTAAGTGGCAGTTTCCACATGTGGATAAGTGCCCCCTATTCTGCTCGTTTTATTTGGTCATCGAACCTCACAAGTTTTGGCATTTCGTTTCCATGCAATTTTTTTTATCTCGTTTACGGCTTCCTTTTGCTTTTTAGCATAACGTTGTAAAGGAAGCATCACAGGCAAGTCGTTTTCATCAGTTTTGTCAGCGCTTGTATTGCGTCCTGGTAAATCTAGTGAGCGTTGAACATGCGTCCGTGTTAGCTCGCGATCCTCTGCTCCCGTCTCAGCCATGTTTTCAACTCTGTGAATACCAGTATCTACAGCTGGCGACGCAAATTCAAATACTCTTATTCTGATGCTCTGAGCTACTTTGTCTAACAGACCTTTCATCTGCAAGCTGAAATACTTTCTGGACAAATCTACCTCGTTGACAGTTTCATCTTCCTTCACTGTAAGTCGCATTAAATTCATCCTTTGGAGATGGGGCACCTCGTTCACGATGCGTTCCACGAACTTGCTGTATTCCAGGGTCATAAGCTCTTCGACAATATATACTGGAGTTATTCTTTTTGTAGAATAGTAAGAGTACTCTATCTTGATTTCAATCGCCATGACACACAGATCGATAAGACAAAGTGCCTTTTCTTTTCCTTTTCTGACACAGAATGATATCATCCCCGCCTAGCAACGTCTAACAAATTGCCTCGCAATGCAACCAATCAACCCTGATAACGAACGCGATAACTTATGTCATTAAACGCTCAACCTGAATCCGCAGTAGTTTGGTTTTCAGTAATTCTTTTAGTTGTCTGGCCCCTTTAGCCCTTGTAGTTATTCGGCGCTGCTCATACTGTCATCTCTGTCCAGCAAATGCAAAGGAGGCTCTGCTATCAGGGAAGACCATTTATAATCGCAGTAGTGCGCAAAGATGTTGCCGTGTTTGATGTAAAACACAACATGAGAAGTTGCAGGCTGAGGCGAATGCACACTTGGTTATGTGGGTGAGGCCTAATAGTGCAAGAGAGATAGGGAGGAGGTGGGAGCACATTCAAGGATTAAGAGCAACATGATGGTGAAAGATTGCAGTTTTCCTCCCCTATACACGTTGAGGAAAGACCTCAAGGGGCGGTCAATTAGGAGGAAATTCCGCCAGTTTGATAGTGGCCTACAATAGGCAGTTGTCGCATCTTATAAGCAGGATTTTGACGCAGTTGAAGAAGGAAGAAGAGAGCGTATGCTTGACCACTGAAGAGATTTTAGTGGAGTTTAGGGAAGTCAACAAGGATACAGATGAGGGGGAGATGGTTGTTGGGTCAGTGGGTGTGAAAGCCTTAAGCTTGTACCCGAGCTTGGACATGCTGTTTACTGTAGAGAAGGTGCCTGAGATTTTGTACATCAGTGGTGTGCAGGTGGTAGGGCTGACTCAGACGAGTTGGGCTTCAGCTGGGATTGAACAGAACTGAGGCTGAGTTAAGAGAAATGGGTTTGTTGCAGTTCTGCCCATGATGTAAGACAGGAAGAGGCCGACCACCCACTATCACAGGTTGCCCTTGAAAGCAAAGAGGACAGGTTTGGACCTTGATAAAAACCTTCTGAATGGCTGGATGTGAGGGACATAAGGAAGATGTTTACTGAGGCCATGAGAGTGGTTCTCTGTCTCATAATGATGAAGCATGTTTACTCGTTTGACATGCAAATCAAGATGCAGGCACAAGGAGGTCCCATAGGTTTAGAGCTCACAGGGGTTAGCTCATGATATGGTGGGACATACAGCTTAAGATGAGGATGAATGAGATGAGTTTAAGGTTGTACAAACGGTATGTGGATGATGTTAATGTAGGGATAGGGGGTTCAGGGATGGCGCAGTGGTGAGAGCACTCGCCTCCCACCAATGTGGCCCGAGTTTGAATCCCCAACTCAGTGTCATATGTGGGTTGAGTTTGTTGGTTCTCTAATCTGCATCAAGAGGTTTTCTCCGGGTGCTCTGGTTTCCTCTCTCCTCACAAACCATCTTTTGACTTGTGTTAATAAATATTGTTAATTTCAGTGTACAGTGTCCCTAATTAGTGTTCCAGCGCTAGAACAACTAGACACTGAAATAAAATTCCTTTCCTTTCTTTCTTTCCCAAACATGGCGTTAAGTTTGTCAAGGATGAAGGTAGAGTGATCTTTGTTTAAAACCTGGGAGGGAGTGAGAGGGAGATGGGTGTCCCAAGTGGATAGGAGATGCATGACTATGCTGCAGCAGCTGGGAAACAGGATACATCCATCAATCCAGTTGGAGGTCGATTACCTGTCACACCATGGGGATGGGAGATTGCCAATATTAGGCTTAAAGGTTTGGGTAGAGAGGAGAATGACCAAGGGTGGAAGTGGTGTGTGTTTGTTACTGCATGAGTTTTACTCGAAGATTGTTGGGTCAAAGAGGGTAATCTGTGCAAGGTTGGCCCTACCAACTGGAGTTCAAAGAGGACAATTTTGATGCAGCAAGTTTTGAGAATTCAAATCAATTGCAGCAGAGAACTTCCTTGGGAGACAGGGGCAGGTACATCAACTATATGATGCTGCACCTCCAGTACTATGGGTACAATCGGGAGTTTAGGATGCAGGTAGTTCAATCAGCATTGAAGGCCTCTGACTGTCTGATAGAACTAGACGCTAATGGTGAGCAACCTTTATACAGACCAAGAGTGTGGAAGAACTTGGGGAGAGTGCAAGAGAGAAAAGAAAGAAGGGGACATGGTATGAAAGAGGTGGTTTTGACACAGTGATCCCAGGATCCGAGCTAAAAGAGAGATGCGTGGGGCAGATAGAGAAAACGAGTTTAAAAATCAAAGTGGTTGAGAGAGCAGGAGTAACCCTGAAGCAGATTTTGCAACGGTCAGACCCATTAATCAAATACAAGAGGTGTGATGACAACAAATTATTGTGTGATATGTCGCACTAATGGAAAAGGGCCTTGTCGTGATGTTGGGGTAACTTATAAACTGGTTTGTAAGAGCTGTGGGAACAACATTGGCAAAACCTCCCGAAGTGCTTAGGCCTGTGGGAAGAAGCATGTAAGGGCTTTGAGAGAGAAGAAGGAAAACTCTGTGCTGTGGAGGGCATTCCTGTGAGAAGCACAGAGGAGTTGCCCCATTGTTCACCATGAATGTCACTGAATGTCACTTGGGTTTTTTATTTGATGCTAAGATTAATAACTGAGTCTGTTAGGATCAGTCTGGGCAACGAGGATGAGCTCATCAACACAAAGGCCGATTGGAGTTATTCATGCGCATGTGAATTGCGTTTTGCAACTTTTTAATTTATGCAAAACCTTTTGCAAGATTACATGAAGTAATAATATTGTGCATGCAAATTTAAAGATCAAAATGGCTTACAACTGAAGAGGTCTGAGATCACATGAAGCTAGTTTTGTGGAAATAGCCAGAGGTGTGTTAAAAGCAAGGACAACTGTTGAGGAAGAAGTTTAAAGTGGTTTTTAGTAAAGCTTTTCTTGCTTCAACAGAAGAAATTTCACAAAGATTTATCATGCTATCGAGATCTTAGTAAAGTAACATGTACACATTACAGTTCAGAAGAAGACAAAAAATGTTTTTAATGTGATTAACTTTATTGTTTTGTCTTTCAGAGATGTACTTTCATCAACTGATCAAAGCATCCAAGATTGTCTGTGCATGATTATTTTCAACTGTTTAAACCAACAAAGAAGGTGAATTTTAATTTAGTTTTTAATTCCTTTTTTCTACTTGTTATAGTAAGCACTCAAACTGAGTTTTGTTAACCCTTTGACATCCAAACCGGCCGAAACCGGCCATTTTACTCTGTCTAACGCCAGACGATTTTACTCGTCAATGGAGAACCCCTGGAGACAATGGGTTAATCACTCACTGAAAAACTACTGGTATGTCCCCATTAATCACTCACTGAAAAACTATGTCCCCATTAAAGAAAATCCAAGTTACCAGTAACCCCTCCCTACCTGAGAGTGAGACTTTCATATTTGATTCTGGCCAATGCCAGACAATTTTACTCACCAATTGGGGGCACTTCAGATGTGAATGGGTTAACAACAGCGAGTTCTCTCCAAAACTACATGTACCTTAAACATTCAAATACAATGTAATTATTATAATAATTATTATATCTCTTTTTCACAGGTTGGAGCTGACTAAACATCGTAGTGGTCTTAAGATCATCTCACACATCATTCACTTGTGTGCAAACAAGTCACCTCTTGAATGGGGGTATATAACAATAATAATTTATTAGAACTGTCCACCAACCTGTTGTTGCACATGCTTTCTTGATAGTTTAATTAATAGTGTTCATGTCTGTCTCCCCTCCAAAGTGAGTCTACTGTAAATCTCTTGTGAAAATTAGTTTTCACTCATGTACATGTATTTGAAGTAGAACTAATTACCATCACAAAAACTTGGCAGTTAATTACGCTCACTTTGAAGAGGAGGCAGACATGAACTCAGAAATGGCCTATTGAACATGGTAGTATTGATTCTCAAAAACAAAGACCTAAGCATGAAGCACCCAAAAGATTGAAAACGAAGCACCCTGAGTCGAAAACAAAGCACTCAAAACTTGAAAACGAAGCAACCCAGGTCAAAAACGAAGCACTCACAACTTCAAAAGAAGCACCCTGTTTTTCATTGCTAGACCACTTTGACCAGAGCAATCCAAAGTTTTGGGTTTCACAACAGGAATCTTAAATGTCATATTTAACATCCACTGAACAAAAACGTAGCGCATCTTACAACTCTGCCTTCAGCACAGTGAAGAGGGCAACTAAATTAAATGAATGCACTGAGACATTTCACTACGGTAAATTTTTTCGTGCTTCTGCAAATTATTTTTTCCGTAGGAAAAATTCATCGGCAGATTAAAAAAGATAAAACTAACCGCAAGTGAATTAAACAAAAGTAAATGATAGTTGCAAAACAGCTGGACAAAAATTCACTTCTATTAAAAGACACAAAAACAAACTTAGATTTAGAAAAAAAACTAAGATTTAGGTTCATTAATTTTTTTGACCACAAGAATTTCCACCATAAATGATGGACAGATCCCAATCATTTGAAATAACAGTAGAGGAGAATAATTGAAAAAACACAGACACCCCGACCCTTATCCCGGCTCCACATTTTGGCTACAGCTGTACTTGGAAGAGTGTTAATGTTATTGAAACCACATGCAAGAACCGTGAAATTGCAATTTTAGGCTCTGTTCATGAGTATAGGGTTCTACCACCTCATCGGAGTTAACTCCACATGATGGCCACTGAGTTGCTCTGCCATTTGTGGTGACCGAGCAAGTGTTTCATGAGAGAGGGTCATGACTGCAGGGCTCGAAATTGCGACCAATACGGTCGCATTGGCGACTAAATTTTTCCCTTTGCGACTAAAATATCTGGAGAGGTCGCAAATTTGCGACTTGTTGTCACCTTCGCTGTTTCGAAACAAAAGGGTTAGCAGTTGCCACTGTGCTGCTACTTTTGCTAAAATTAATAAAGAAATGACAAAGTTATTTTGTTTCTCGCTGTGACTTTTCTCTGAAGATAGCGTAATTGTAGAGTAATTTAGCTGCGATGTTACGTGCACAGCTCCATTTCTTCGATCATTCGCCATTTTTTCAGCGGTTTCTTTACACACAAGTATTGCGGGCTCATATCTTTTTGCTAAACCGCTGACAACAAAATGCAGCGCGGCGATTTTGCGACTAAAATTTGCGAAATTGCGACTAAATTTTCGTATCTTATCGCAAAATGCGACTGGATTTTTTCGTTAATTTCGAGCCCTGGACTGCACTTGTCCAAGCTAGTTATCTGCATGATGTAAACAAAGAATGAAATGCTTTTGATCTTTTGAATGCTTCGTGCTTAGGTCTTCATTTTCGAGTGCTTCGTTTTCGATACTAGCTATTGAACATGCCATGCCTTTGTTTTTCAAATGAACTAAAAATTAGTGGTGGTTTATTTACAGTATGCTATGTTAACTTGACCCACTTTACCCTAATTCAGCTAATTTACTATGGTGTAAATACTAGTTGTGTAACGCTTTTGAGTGGTACACACGAGTCATTAATGTATTTTCGTATTATACACACGAGCCTTGTGCATGTACCAAGAAAATACAAGTGACATGTGGGATATTCCACGGTATACCACGAGAAAGGGTTGCTTAACTATTTTATACCATTATGCCATAGTAAATACAGTGGCCAGTAAGGCATGATATGAAGGTTGGGTGTGATAATGTTGAATTGCTCTGATTGATGGGAAGGTTCGGTGGAATACTGACAAATATACAATGGCTTTCCTGCATTCTGATTGGCTGTATTTTCTATGGCATGGTATAAATGATCTTATATGGGTCTGGTGCATGATGTTATTTTTAATCAGTGGTAAATAAAGTCTTAGTAACTTTGCCATTAGATTTCTTACTTGGATTTCATTTTTCATTGTCAGATATTTTATTCTAGACACTTTGATCTGTGAGGGCCTCTTTCCTGATATGTATCATGGTATTGAATCTGATCCCCTTGCTAGGTGAGAGCAGTATCTTTTTCTTATATAATCAGTAATGAGAGTATTGTTTTATGCTTGGATGGTTAGTGTCAGTGGTTAGGAATGTATCATGAAAAGTGAATACACAATTCACATTTGATCTATACTATTCTATGTAAATATGGTGGTGTAGACAAAAATTTATGTCAGCAGACATTACTAAGTTTGGTTTTCTTCCTCTTTACATGTGTACTTAGTCTAAAATTAAATAAGACAAAAGCCACGCTACTATTAAGTCCTTGCAATACAATCATGAATTTAAGAATATATGAGTTACTAGTTGTTAATGCTTCTTTTTTTTATAGTCTGTGAGTAAGCTTTCTTGTAGACTTCTTAACATGCCAGAAGCAAGTGTCTGGTGAAATAAAATGATTCTTTTTGGAGCAACTTGACAATTACCTTGTATTCTCATATAGTCAGGTTGCATGCAGACTATAATCTCAATTGATCAGTCAGTCAGCCAGTCAACCAAGCAAGCTGAATCAGTTAATCAACCAATCAATCAATTAGTTAATTTGAGGAGACCTAAGGAAACCACCAAGCTTATAAGTTTCCTTTTGTTGTGTTTTGAAGAGTTATCTTGCTGGATTTATTTCATCTTAAAATAACTGGTAAGTTTTAAAAGCTTTCTCGCAAAAATAATATTGTCTATGTTGTTGTCTTGTTAGAAAAGTTAAAACGAGACAAACCAGTTGCATGTATGATGACATCCAAGGTACACAGCAAAATGGGTAACGGTAAACAATCTGATCCCACCAACACATCGCTTGACTGTCGATCGACTGTTAGTCGACAGTTGGTCGATAGTTGACCGACTGTCGGCCGACGCATTGGCCACTGTTTAATCTTATAACATACAAGGTGCTTTGGTGACTTTTGACCGCCATCTTGTATTTCGTGATATTATAACTCAGTTCCCATTACGACACGTGTATCTGTTGTAGCACAATTTGTTCCTTTGGTACAATTTTTCCTGAACTGGTACAGAATATATTGAACTGGTACAATTTTAATTGTACTGGTTTATTTTTATCAACTGTCTAAAAAAGGGATTTTCCTTTTTTTGGGGTGTAGTTAAAAAACAGGGGCGTGGTTTTTAGGGGGTCTAAAAAAGAACATGTTATTTCTTTCTTTTCTTCTACTTTCATACCCCTCCCTCATCTTCCCCATCACCTCTATCCAACACCCCTTTCTTTCACAGTTCTATCCCCCCTTATTTTGCACGTGGCCCCCCTCCTTGCGTACCCTTTTGCCCACTCCCTCTATGACAGACTTTACACAGTATACTCAAGACTTTCTTTTTTACTTACCCAAACTTGAGCTTGAACTCCCTACCTCTGGATTTGTTGTGTCCACTCTCTTATCCACTTGACCACACAAGCAGATCATGCAAACTTACCATGATAATTTATAATTATATTTTAATATTCATCCCAGGACACTCTCTGTCCAAATATTTTATTATTCATCCCAGGCCACTCTCGGTCCAAACTTCTGCAAGGGCGCAAGGGCGCAAGGGCTACGGGTCAATAGCCCATGAGGCGAAGCCGAGTGGGCTATTGACCCATGGCCCTTGAGGGCGAAGGGTCTAATTGTTTTAGTATCACCCAACCAGTCGGACAGAAAAGGCAAATAATAAAGTTAGCAAATGCAAGTTAAAGAAATATTCAATTGGGAATGAAACGAAAGAAAGCGTCACGCTTTTCGCTACTCGAGGACTATTACTAATAGTCCTCTCGTAGCATAGCAAATCAAAATGCAGGATTTGCATTAGTCCACTGGTTGGTTGATACTAACACACATTATTATTCCACTATAACACCATTTTACCATATTTGGTCAAGACAACATCCAAAATATGAGATGGTAATACCCTGTAGTGTCCTGTTTTAATGGTTTAGAACGGATCAAATACGAATGGAATGAGCCCGAGAATTTAGCTTGTCATCTGGTCTATCCAATTAACTAAAGGACATTTGAATGCATAAAAGACTTTTTTATGGCAAGGTGATGTCTTTTTACAGATGCTTTGGATGAATCAAGTGAAAAATCAAAAGGACCAGAAATGGCTCCAGAATTTTATGCATCTTCAGTGAATTACTTGTCACATCAATTTGAGAAACATGTGGTTGGTATCACTCAAAGGCTACAACAACTGGATCATTCATCTGACGATTTTGTAAGTTGACACGTCTTTTATAATAAATAATCTACATTATAACTCTCTAAAAGGAATATGGCACACAAGTCATTGTTTGGGCTTGTTTATATTCATAATATCATGGGTGACAAATTACTCCTTAATTTAGGCGCGAAATTTCAGCGTTGATTTGTAATTTCCCATGTGAAATTACAAAATTGCCATTGTAACATCTCTTGTATCTTGATCAGAGCGAAGATGGCGTCTAGATTTAAGACAGTGACCATTAAATACGTGAAAGAGCACAATTAACTGGGTGAGAGTTTTTGAGAAGTGGTGTGTCGAAAATAGCCTTGAGAAAAACCTGGAGATGATTCTTCCCGAGCAGTTGGATAAAGTACTCGAGCGATTTTACAATTACGGTTGTGAGCGTAATTTGTCACCCACGACATTAAAAGGTAATCAAATGGTTTTCTCGTGAAATTAGGAAATAATTTCACTTGCGTTTTGTCAAAATTTTGATATCAGAATTTTGACAGAACGCGCGTGAAATTATTTCCTAATTTCACTCGTCGCCATTTGATTACACATACTAATTGTATCACAATTTGGATACTTGCCGATGAAAGACCTGATCAGTGGACTAAACCATTTTGTGTGTCGGAGATAAGAGGGTTACTAATGGTTAAGTAATGGTTAAATTATCAAAGTGAATCTTTCAAAAGTGAGCTTCTACAGCCTTGGTTTAATTTGTATTAAAATTTGTTACTGGTGTCAACTTGAAATGAAAAATCCTTTTGGAATTATAAAAATTGTCTCCTCTGGTTAAGCATTTATGCAGTATAAGAAACAAGAACCAACACCTAACCAATGAAAACCGCATTTTACAGGAGAAGATCAACAAACTTATACGTGAGAATCAAATACATGCAGTGTCCCTTAAGAAGCAGAAATGTTGAATGGATGAAATCACTGGAAGAAAAGCTCAAAATGTTCACCTTAGTTCACTTATAGATCCAGAAGAAATAAACAATTACCTTCGATCCATTAACACAGATGATACATACGTAGCTCCTGAGCGTGTGATGATTCCTGAGGATACATATATCCCCACTGTGTGTGAGCAAGATGTTTGGGACCTCTCAGTCCATCAGAAGAGAACTGCGTCAGGACCTGATAACCTACCGTATTGGCTTCGGCGTGATTTTGCCCACCACCTCGCACCACTCATAAACAAAATTTTCAACAATTCAATCTGTAAACAAGAAGCTCGTCACCTCTGGAAACTTGCTGATGCGGTTCCTATTCCCAAACCTAATCCACTGGAATCATGTGACCAGCTTCGTCCAATATCTTTGACTAATATCATCATGAGGATCTTTGAAAGACTGGTGTACAAGGAAGAACTTTCTTCTTTACTGAAAACATCTATTAGTCCAGACCAATTTGCATACAAAGCTGATCACAATACCACTATGGCCCTAATAAAAAAACTACACTTCTGGCTAAAATCTTTGGACTCTGGAGCTGACTTTGTCAGGGTATATACATTTGACATTCGGAAGGCCTTTGATTCTGTTTCTCATGAGATAATCTGCGATAAGTTAAAATCTCTTGGCATTACCCTGGTAATCCTTGTATTGTAAACTGAATCATCCGTTTTTTGGATGGCCGACAACAGAGGGTTGTGGTTGATGGTACCTCAACAGAATAGACCTTATTCACGATGGCTATCATGTTGGATTTGCTATTATCATGTTAATTTGCTACACACTTCTGAGGGGGCAAACAACATAAGTCCGAGAGGCTATAACGAACATCTTAGCCACACAGAGAGATTTGTTTCACGTTCATTGAGTGTTTATCACCTAAGTAGTAAAATGCATTGATTTCAAAAGTTACTTCAACTTTTTTTTAGTGAAAAATGAGCAGATAACGAAGTAGAAACTCAAAATGTCAAAGACAATCAAAAGATATAAAATTATTATAAAAGGTACTTAATTTTAAATTCTAAAATGTACTTTTAGCAATGTTATTTCAATATTTCGACGAGCCGATTTTCCGCTGTTTGCCTTTTTTCCAATGTTTGCCCCCAGCATAACACATGGCTAATTTGCCTGACAATTTTAAAACCAACGTAATAAGGGCTATTGGTCAACATCAATAAAGGCGTCCCTCAGGGGACTGTACTGGGTCCCGTTTTGTTCACTATCATGGTTAATAACATTTCCCCAGTCAATATTCACCAAATGTTTAATGACGGAAGTCCGCTGATGACATCACATTAAGTATAACAGTTAAAGTCAATGCTCATGACCCTTCTGAGGCCGAAGTTGTAAATGTTAAAAAACGGGTTAGAGATAACAGAATGGTACTGCACATGAAGAAGACCTGGGAGATGGTTGAAAGAGGAAGGACAAGGAAATCACTACCGGAACAGGTGGAAGGAGTTGAAAGAAAACAGGAGCTTAAAATCTTGCGTGTAACATTTAATGAGAATCCTTGTAACTGGGACACCCAGTTCGACTCTATGCTGTCGAAGGTTTCGTCTAGAATGTACATTCTGCGTGTCTGCAAGTACTACGGCTACTCGATCTCTGAAATTCATCAATTATTTAACAGCTTAATAATGCCCATATTCCTATATAGAATTGAAGTGTGGGCAGGTGCTTACCAAAGCAAATATATTGACAGAATCGATAAATTTTTCAAGCGAGCCTTCAGGTTTGGCTACATCAGTGAGTGAAACGAAAAGGGATATACACTTATGGGCCAAAGTTATGGGTAGTAGCGAACACTGTTTAATAGAACTTTTACATCCAACCAGAAATCGTATAAATCTTCGAAACCGAGTTCACAAGTTCATTTTTCTCCATGTTAAAACTGAACGCTTCAAGCGTTGCTTCATAAATAGATGCCTTTTTGGACTTACATAACTATGCATGCTGTATATGAAATATCTCTTTTATAATGTAGATTGTACCTTGCCACATATTTTATAAACGTTTTTTTTTGATAATAATCATACGTTTATTGTAAACTTACACGTCTGCTGTAAGTGTTGTTATTTCAATAAAGACTAGTCTTTATTGAAATAACAACACTTACTTTTATTTATTTATTTATTTAAAATGATTGACAATAGGACACACAAGTGAAGTCAAATCCAAAGCTTCCAAGATTTTAGTTCTTTAGCATAGAAACATGTGTAGTTGTAGTACATATGTTAAGCAGCAGGCATCCAAGTCATTAGTAAGACCCCGTATTGAACTTTGATATGCTTCACCCTGTTGGTCACCTTGAAAAGCAGCATATAGCTTCCTAAGAAACAATACAACGTGCTGCGGCCAGGTTTGTCTGTGCTGACTACTCTAGTTACTCTAGTGTGACAGGTATGACAAACTCCCTGGGCTGGGATAGCTTAGAGAAAAGGAGAACCTTAGACTCTCTGACCATGATGTATAAAGCTGTAAACAACCTGGTTTACCTCCCTTTGGCAAATACCGCTTAGCCTTTCTATTCTAAAACCCGAGCAAACTATGCATCTTTTTCAAATTCGAATGCTTACAAACATTCCGTGTTTCCTAGAGTAATCCCTCTCTGGAACAGCCTGGCTAGTTCAGCTGTTTTCGCAAATTCAGTGCTCCCTTTTCATATAAATCCTCTGAATCATATGAAGAATTCTTACTTCCTTTATTATTTATCGTTCACGTTCTCCTGCCTGTAGTTTAGCATCCTAGCTGTACAGTAGAAATACCAAAAGGATTAATAAAATATGTATGTGTATAACTTAGTTTCAGGTATTGATTGTCACAAGGCTTTTAAGTTTACTTTCCACAAGTACTGGACTTCATTCAAGCATCACTGCTCTTCAAGAGAGAAAATCTCTATTGGAAACTTGTGTTGGTAAGCCTTTTCAATATTGATGTCCATCACGTTGTTCCAAGGAGCAATTTACTATTTTTGGGTATGATGTTACCTAATCAGCATAAAAAAGTTGGTAGTCAGAAATTCAAGTTATTCACCTGTGGCGCTTGAATGTTGAGGTGCTGTACTCCATTAAAATTTATACTTACGATATTTATGCCCTCTCCCAGATAATATTCTAACGTTTTAGGTTTGTTAAAGGAAACATCTACACCTGAAGCAAAGGTAACATTTAGTAATGTTGGCTCCATTCCTCAAGATGTGACCTCAGAGAGATTGGCACCCAGTCAGGGCTTTCAGAGAGACCTGGTACGAGTTATTGGCAATATGTGCTACCGGCATCGGCCCAATCAGGACACTGTAAGCTAGCATGTTTTATCATTGTTGTCCGAGACTTTGTAATTTTTTTTTGCAAAGTATACAGAATTAATTTTGTTGTAGCTTGCTGTTTCAGTCAATTCACAGCCTGGCAAGTCAAATTTGCTTTGGTGTTTGCTTCTGATTGGTTAAAATAGTAATAGATCCCAGTCGCATAGCAAAGTATGGTAGAGTAAAACTACCTGTAGTTGGCTAATTTCCCTAGAGTTTTATTATAATTCACTTTGAAGCAAGCGAAAAAGACACATGAAGATTCGAGAAACAAACTTCGCACAAATCCTTATTTTGTTCCCCAAATTATTCAGGTCATTTTTATAGTTCCAAGCATAATTTTACCAATATAAGGCTATTCTTATTCATAGTCAACTGAAAGCCGTTAAAATAACATTCGTTGTCTAAACAGGTGCGGGAGCTTGATGGCATTTCATTGTTACTGGATCATTGTAACGTTGATGATCAGAATCCGTGTATCCTTCCTTTGAATCTTTTTCTTTTAGTATTGCCAAAACGATTATGCAAGGTTAGGGTTGATTTCTTTAAAAAAAAGTATCAGGTTAAGGACGGTGCCTACTAATTCAAAGGTATTTTTGCCCCGGCTTATGATTGTGCGGGAAATGTAGATCTTGACAAATGTCATTGAATTCAAAAAAGAAAATTGGGGGTAACCACGCATTTTTCCAAGATAATTCATGAATAATATTTGTAAAAAGCTTTAAAATACAAAGCAATGTATGGCGTTCTTTCTCAAACTGAGGCTTAATTATCTCTCAAAAATGCATGGTTACCCCCAATTTTCTTTTTGGATACCAAGAGTACTTACTAAGATCTACTTTATCCGGATAGTTTTAAACCGTGCAAAAATATCCCTGTATTAGTGAGCTTCACCGATAGGAAAATCTCGAGATGGGTAGAACGTATGCGCAATAACAATAGTAGGCACCGTCCTTAACAATCCCTTTAAACCATTGACTCCTAGGAGTGAGACTCTGTCTAACGCTGCGTAGCTGGCGGCATTGTTGGCGCCAGAGGCAAATTAACGAGCGGCGAACGCTCAGAGAATGGGTAGGGCCGCGCCCCTCGTTAATTTGCGTCTCGCGCCAACAAAAACTGCCAGCCACACAGTCAAGTCCAACGCCAGGCGATTTTACTCGTCAATCGGGGCGCTTTAAGATTCAGTGTTAATTTGCAGGCCTGCAGCACGTGCATGAATTACGAAACTAATGTACGGTCTTCTTGAATTACAACAATTGATGTTTGTTTGCGGCCCACTTGTCTTTTTCCTTTCTTGATTTTCTTAATGAAAAGAGAACGAAAACTGTTTGAGTACGTTATTGTCAAATTAACAGACACGTAAATTCTTAAATCAAAATCACTCTTTTCACTTGTGTGGAGATCGTCACGCAAGCTCACATTCCACAGCCATTCTGCAGGTCAAATAAACGAGGACAAAATTCACCTGCTGACCATAGTATTTTTACTCTCAAAGACCGGGTCAACTTTTCTGCCTGCATTTAAAAACATTCAACAATAATTTCCTCGCAACGGAGAGAAAAACAGAAAACTATTTTTATCGTCATCATTGCGATCGATCAGCAAAACATGAAGATTTCATCAGCTTGTTTATGTTGAAACTACCACAGCCCTGTGCTCAAAATTTTTGCCGAGTAATAGAAAAGATGAGCTCTTCTAACCCTAAACCTTTTCACATATGTCGAAATCTTTTAGTCTTCGAGTGTAAGTGTACGTTCGGCAACACTACTTTGATTTTGCTGATGGTGAACATGTAGATTTTGTCGGCTGGTCTGTGTCTGTTGATTTCACTGATAGGATCTGATAGCTTTTTCTTCACTTGTAATTTATTGACGCAATTTTTCGCTCCACTTTTGTTTGAAAAAATGTATATCTGTATAAAAAATATAGAAGCAGAAGCCACTTGTGTGTTTGGTCAGAGGGAAAACAAAACTGAAAAGCCTTTTCAAATCCTCATGTCATTTAACAGCTGCACCAGAAAATAACTGGGTAAAAAACACGAAAATGAACAGGTCTGTTGGAAGTGTGCTTGAATTTCAACAAATGAGCCCCAAATTCGGCAAGAATTTGTTACGCTGATGAATAATGAAGCAGTTTCTATTTCGAAAACGATGACCTAGTGATAAATAAGATCCGCTAGCTATAGGAGAGTGAATTTTTGACTTTGCAGAAACTGTACAATAGTCAACCTCAAGAGTTGGACGATTGTGATCTTCGTGTTAAATTCGCACATTCCTTGTCGACTTTTATAACACTTGAAAGAAAAAAAATCTAACAAAACAACAATCCGATGTCTTGCCGTCATTTTGCCACGCAAGGGTAACTTGATCACAGGCGGCCGCTGAGATCGATGTCACTTTCGATTTTGCGATTTACTTGTTCAGCTAAAAGAACAATGGAAAAATTGAACGTAGCAAAACTCTCAAGATTTTTGTTATGTTGTTTTCATGTCGCAAATTTTGTTGCTGATGGCAATTTTTTTTTATTTTCGATCGACACTTCTAAAAACTTCCTTGTGCTCTTCCTTAAAACTGTGTATCAATATTTGTCTACTTTTGCATCAATAGTTGTTTTGCATAAAGCAGCCTAACAAAATTTGTACCATGCATAGTTCGCATTTTTGAACGTTAAAATAGATATTTCGGTCCTATGTTTCTTGCAGCAAGTCGTATATTTGGAGTCTCCCATCCAAATACACTCAGAGTACACGCTTTAACTTGCTGTGAAACGAAAAAGTTGAAATTCATGTCAGCCTCGAAGTCAATGTTTCTCGATTCCCATTAATTTCCTTTAATCTTTCTGGGTTTAGTATTTTACCTATTGCGTCCTGGGAAGCAAAACGCAGCTCAGTTGACAGTTATGGAATAAAGCAAGGTTTCAAGTTACTTCACTACCACACGTACGCAATGCGTACCTGTTTTTCACAGTTGCAATCAGATTACAGTTAACACCGCATGACAAAATTCTTAGTTCCGATAAGGACGCGTGGGGGTGACCCCCAACAGCGATGAGATTTTGACTATGAGAAACAGTCTGTGTAATTTTGATAGGTCGTGTTGGCCATTGAAAGCAGAGGCGTAAGAACAACACAGGATTCAAATTTCAAAGTCTTTGACTAAAATGTCGAAAATCTTTCGTCGCTGTGTTTTGTGACTCCTCATTAAAGCGAGGCTTCTCCACAGAGCCATACATCTGATCAAAAGCCTCGTTCCTTCTGCACTAAAGATATTAATAGTATCTTATTGTCAAAGTATCGGCTTTAAAATTTCTCTCATTTCAGAGTCAAAGGCCAAATCCTCCCATTTTAGCCGCGGCGAATTTGTTTGTTGAGGATCACCACTATGATAATTTTTTTTCGTGTAATATAGTATTCCCTAGATCACTCGCGTGAGTAGCTAGCTACCCGTTATTTTCCCCTGAACATACTTTTCTTACAGCAGAGTTATACTTAACCTCACCCTCAGATATCTGTCAGTGGGCAATCTTTGCCATAAGAAATATTCTTGAGAACAACAAGGCAAATCAGGACATAGTCGCTTCCATTGATCGTCTGGGCCTTGCTGACACCTCACGACTGCGACAGTTCGGTGTGGACGCAGTTGAACTAGATGGGGGTAGAATTAAACTTATGCCAATAAAAGGAACATTGTATTGATATGGAAAGAATAGTCATTATAAATTTTACCGTTGCCAATATCTTGCTGTAATTTTGTGTCCTATCCACCACTCTTTCACCGCACTTTTTGAGCAATCTTATTTATATCTACGTGGAAAATGGGTGGGAAACATTTACTCAACGAGAACATCATTGAACAACGGAAGCGCTTCTAACAAAACATTTCAATCAAGAAAAACAACATATAGGTGAGTAATAGCGGGGTCACTGATATATTCCCAAACAAAAATGCAAAGGAATTAAAGACAAAACGGAGCTACCCATTGCTGAGAAACAACAAACAAGGTAAAAATAAAAGAAAAGGGACAAGCTTCACAACTACCCGGGACGTACTCACTCTATTAGCACGAGAAAAAGCACCGCTTTTTAGCACGAGTTTTCTCGAGTTCTCCATTGAGGTCGGCACACACGAGGGAACTAGTCCCTGCAACTGGTCCCTGCAACAAGTCGCGGGGACAAGTCCCATCTTGTGAACTAGCCATTTTTGCCACAAAATCTAGTCGCAGAGACTAAAATTTGGTCCCTGCCACTTCTCTCACGAATTCAAACTGGTTTGAATTTTTGGGACAAGTCCCTACGACTTGTTCCTCAAAACGCTTCATGTGAACTGTTCGTGGGACAAGTCCCTGCGACCAAATTAAAATAAACCAATCACAGATCGGTATCACAAGCTCCCACAATTCCTTACGAACTCTGTTTCAGGATGGATGAGTACTGGAAATCTTGATCGAATTTTCGCCCCTTTTTGTTTCTGTATCTGATCGGTAAGAAAGCGTTATTTTTCCGGTTATTATATCCGAGTTGAATCACAAACAATTCAAGCACTGAATCCTGAACCCTACATTGCTATTTTAATAAATTTGGTTTCTTAAGAAAGCGTCGTTTCCCCCAGGTTTGCTACTTTCCTGTGCAATTGGTTCCCGCGTGTTAACACTACTGGGGACTAGTCCCTGCGACCATTCCTTTCGGGTAAACTCTTCAGGGGACTAGTTGCAGGGACTAGTCCCCTCGTGTGTGCCGACCTTTACTCTCATCTGTAATTTACTTTGCACAAAAGGCCATTTTCGAACCGTAATACTCTTTGTTTGTCCCTCCAGATTTTGCCACGGCATTGTTTCCAGTTTCTTTTGGGAATTACAATGGACCCAAGAGAAAACAAAAACGATGCTTATGCAAAATTTGGAGGGACAAACAAAGAGTATTACGGTATTTTCGAAAGTGGATTATTTCCCCATTCCCCTCATGCATATCAAATTTCCGCCCTAATTTCGACAGTCTCTGTCTCAAGCCACCCTCCTCTAATGGCAGTCGGTGGAGCATAGACCATTTGCAGCAGTTCGTCACTGGATCTCATTTACACGATTTTTCAGCCGGTTTTCATCATCAATTTTCCAGAAATTAAAGATCTGCTTAAAGTGCCCATGTATATTTCCTTTTTTCAGATTTTGTAACTGTGTTTGCTTAACATCTGTTTGGCAAAATTTTGAGCTTTATTTTTATTCAAAGGGCCGTTTACTCTTAGTGTGAGTTTTGGATTTCACGGTCCGCCATTACTCACTGTTACGTTCTGAAGTAACCAGAAAGAGCTCCCGAGTACGATATAAGGCAACAAACAACAAAAGTCTGGCAACAAGCAGTTACCCCTTTTCACTATTATTTAATTTATTTAGTTTTACACTGTTGCATTTACTTAGGTTAAAGATAAGTTAAGCAGTTCGTAAAGCAGGCTTACTGTCTTTCATGGCCATTCAGGTATGACCAGGTATCGATTTTGATTAACTTCGAACTGCAAGTTCCACCGACTAGACACAACAATTCTTGACTTTCTTGATTCAGTGGATTCTTTCCACTCACTGGATTTTCTGTGTGGACAAACTTTTACGGAAGACTTCATAATGAACTCTGAACTCTTTATCTTCGTTCCTTTTCGGCCATTGTCTCTTTCTTCTCTTTGTTTATGGCAAGGTCGAAGGTTATAGCTTCACCATAGTTATCGCAGTTGCTTCCTCACAGTATCGCATCCATAGCATAAGTTCAACCACAGCCAGCCACGAAGGTAAGTCCTCGGGCAAAAGAGTTTTCTCCATTACTTACAAGCCTGTTTTTATACTTTTACTCTAAGCATCTAGAAAGTTCTGTTGCTGTTTATAGTGTATTATACTATTTGTGGAAACGGCTGAGTCACATGAAAGAAATTTCTGGAAAATTACAGATTGTAAAGCAATTCTCGAAAAGTCTGGAATTGCATAACTTAAACTAAGAGTAATTCTGATCCTCATAGCATCACGTTCAAAACTGACCGATTGGACCTCCGATCGTTGGATCCAGGGAAACGTGACGTCAAAGGCTCACTAGCTTAAAATTTTCAGCGAATGAATGCAGCTTATTATATATGCAAAACTCGAGTTTATAGATGGGTTTCAATCAAGTGATGAGACGGCCATGTTGGTCAACAAAAGAATAGTAAATTTAGGCTTATCATAGAGTCAAATTCCCAAAAGACTTTTTTCTCTATTGTTTTGTGCACCAACGTGGCTGCTGTGACGTCAGGTGAAAACATTTATAAGTCTGAAAGCCCAAAACTCCCGTGCTGCATATTAATTGTGCAGCGTACGTACGCAATGCTTACGCAATGCATTCTTAATCTAGTGAGCCTTTGACTTAAACTTAAGGAGGCTTGAAATAGTTTCTCCTTTTTTGAAACAAATAAATATAGTTATTCTGTCCTTAGATACAGTCAGGGTAATCATATCAAGACGAAATTTGGCTAAGGTATTAAGTACGTATCGCAGATTTCTCACATTTTATTTTCCTCCAAAAGGACGTTACCATGGCAACGATATTAGGCATTTCTTTGAGCCTTAAAATCAACAAATGTTGTTTTTTTTTTTGAAGAAACGAGACGGTGAGATTTTCCCATTCAGCGTTACCAGATAATGTTAGAGATACTCTCTAAAATATTTAAAATTCAACAAAGTCTCTAGGCCAGTTTTTCTTAAAGTTGCAAAATCAGGAACAACTAGGGGGTTACAAGGTCAGCATTTACGCATCCGTCACCCAAGCCCGCGCACTAGTGGAGCTACAGGCCATCACTACTACTACTACTACTGCTACTACTACTACTACTACTACTACTACTACTACTACTACCACTACCACTACCACTACCACTACCACTACCACTACCACTACCACTACCACTACCACTACCACTACCACTACCACTACCACTACTACTGCTACTACTGCTGCTACTACTGCTACTACTGCTACTACTGCTACTACTACTACACACAAACGGTTTAATAGTCACTTAAATCCGTTTGTGATGGTACTCGCAGCAGGGGAACAGTAGCAGTAGTAGCCGTGAGTAGTAGTAGTAGTAGTAGTAGTAGTAGTAGTAGTAGTAGTAGTAGTAGTAGTAGTAGTATTTTCGTGGTTTTCGTGAATAGGAGATGTCTATTTATGTTCAATATACATAGGAATTGGGTGAGCGAAATTAGCGGTATTTTGTTTATTTGTGGTGACCCTTTTTAATCATGAGCTGACGCGAGCAGCTTACGAATGTCGGACCACTAAATAGGAAAACTTCCAGTTCTAATAACAGATGTCTTTTTGAAATCAAGGCTTAAACCTTTGGTCGCTAAGTATTTAGTTAACATAGTTTTGAAATCCAAAGAAAAATAAGAATTTATTTTTTGGACACATGCGCACTTTTAAGTATACTGCCATCTGATTTTATGTTGCAACAGGGGAAAGAAATATTACCGATTTGTTTGTGGAAAAACCTCGAGTTATACTTAATTTGAGGATTTTTCTAACCCTAACTTTTGAAACAGACGTAACATCTCTCCCTTGAGGTTTGAAATTTCCATCCTTGCGTATTTATTTTTAAAAAACAGTATAAGAATATTTGTCTTTTTTGTGGCGCTTTGGAATGGAAATTGGAAATTTAATCGGAGAGTAAAAGGTAGAGGAGAATTTTCAAGTTTTCAAATTGTCATAAAATCTTCAGCTCATGGGGTATTTCTATGAAATTTTGCATTCTGGCTAATTGCAACTTTCCATGATCAGTTTGTTTCAATTCATACATTCTTTCTCTCCAATCAAGATCTTGTTTGACTTTCTGGTTTTCGCATAAGAGAGAAGGCAGGGTCAGAATGCATGTCTAGGCCACTACCACAAAATAACGTAATACTCTTTGTTTGCCTCCAAACTTTTGCATAAGCATTGTTTTTATTTTTTCTTGGGACCATTGTTAAGTCCCAAAAGAAATTGGAAACAGTGCTCAGCTTATGCAAAAGTTTGGAGGGCACACAAAGAATATTATGGTATTTTTTACCTGCTACAGGAGCCCATCAGTAGGAGCTTGCCTCTCCCATGTAAGCCCTATGAGTCAACCTTTGCGCGTATCTTTCTATTTTTAGATCGCCACCGCATGCACTGTTTAGAATGGCCAAGATTTCAGAATAAAGTTATTGTAAAATAAAGACAAAATAGCTAGCAAAAACAAAGTATGCAAATTGTCCTAATTGATGTAAATGAGAGTCTCCTGCTCAAGGGTTAGTTCTAAACATAGAAAGATGAGCGCAAAGGCCCTCATAGTCAGGGCGGGTTATACCACTACTACGAAAAGCGCCGACAGTTTCACAGCAGGGGCCCGTTTCTCGAAAGTTCCGAAAACGTTTCGGGCCCGAAAAGCCATTTGTGGAAACTGCCAACTGCGAAAATGGCCGTTAAAATTTCGGGACTTTCGAGAAACGGGCCCCTGGGGCCCGTTTCTCGAAAGTCCCGAAAACTTTTCGGGCCCGAAAAGCCATTTGAGAAACTGCCAACCGCTTATTTTGGAAGGCCGATCTTTCAACATGCCTTCAAGGTAACAAAAAGCAAACTGCCTGTGAAGTTTGACGACTTAAATCATCTCCGTTCTTGAGATAAAAAGGGAATTGTGACACCCGAAAATGGCCCGTAAAGTTTCGGGACTTTTGAGAAACGGGCCCCAGGTTACATTCAAAACACATGTTCCCG
Source organism: Montipora capricornis (assembly GCF_036669925.1). NCBI lineage: Eukaryota > Metazoa > Cnidaria > Anthozoa > Scleractinia > Acroporidae > Montipora > Montipora capricornis. The sequence goes on along the minus strand of NC_090891.1, from coordinate 34,424,491 downwards.
TTCCCAGGCTCCCTGATCATCGAAAAAGCTCGGTGGATGATTCCTTTGGATATTATCGAAAATATATACGCGTTTAAATCGTATATTCATCTCTTGATTCATAAGGTAAGGAAATCAAGTAACTTGTGGTAAGTTTGTTGTGGTAATTTTCGAGGCAGTGTTTGATTTCACAGGCTTTGCAAGCTTCGATAGTTATAAATTTGGTTCGCAATTATTGTGGTGTATGGAAAAAGTGGCAACACGTTGTTCCATCGTTTATTTGACAAGCAAAGACAGTAAAGAATCCTCGCCTGTGATCTGTTCTGTTATTAAGCTTGCAGGGAAGCGGATAGAGCACGAAAGAAGTGTAGAGGAAACACGAGACGTACACTGTAGTCAAAGGTTAGGGGTAACCCCAGAAACTCTTTTTAATAAAACAATTTCTACAATAGCCATTTTTCTCCAAATTTGTTCTGCTGCACCTTTGAACTCATATCTTTTTTTTTAGAAAATAAAACCCAAAATTGCATATCATGAATACTTTTCATCGTTGTGAACTTACTTACAAACCTTTGAATTTCTCTCCATGTTGCCCTGATTACCCATGATGCACTGAAGAGCGTGAACTTGTCTATTAGATAGATTGGCATGGAGGACTGTGCTTTGCAATGGTGCGAAGACCTGTGGAAGTTAAAGGCATTAGGCAATGAGCAAGATGACAGGCTGGTGAGGCATTAAAACTAACTCGACCTTCTGGGTAGTTGTTTGTGCAGAAATCATATGAACTGCCATGCTCGTGTCAAGTGGCAGTGGTGATGATGACGATGATAAGTGCTCTAACCGCTTCCTAAGTGCTTTACAATAGAACAGATCATTGGCGAGGCTTCTTTATCTGTTTCTTTCCTAATTTCCTCATATATTCAGCTAAAATTTTATTTATTTATTTATTTATTTATTTATTTGTTTATTTATAACTACTCCTATGAGTGGCATCAGCCTTGGATCCGTACTCTCACAATGTGGTTTAAAACGTTTTATTGCTTTAACATGGTTAAACATGACCAAAGCTGTCAAAATGTCAAACTATCAAGGTTCACAAACTGAAAGCAGGTTAGATACTGAACAAGCTAATAGACGAGTCCAAGTAGTTTTTCAGTTACTATCAAAAGCAAATTTTTGTCCAGTAAGGGGCCGATTACATGAGCCGGGTAATAGCAAACTTGATTTTTGGTGTTTTTCTCGGACGTGCCGAGATCTCGGCTAAACGAGCCAGCCCGGCTCATGTAGTTGGCCCCTAAAATCCTGCTTCTGTGTTCATTGTGTTGTGTGAATAAACCACAGTGGAATTTATGGGAAGAAGATCCCTAGAACAGATCACAGGCAAGGCTTTAGTATTTATTTTAAAACAAAGATTTTTTAAATTTTATCACGCATTTGGCTCAGTAATTGTTTCATAAAACTTTATTTTCCAAATCCTATTCATCTGTACTCTTGTAAAGCACACTGTTGTAACAAATCAGAGTGCATGTTGCATCGAAACTTTATTGCAAAGTAATATTAATAATAACAACAACAACAACAACAATGATAATAATAATAATAATAATAATAATAATAATAATAATCACATTTTTATTACACATGACATGAGAATTTTATTCCATAAAGCTCATTTTTACAAATCTATACGCTTTATTTTCACATGTGGAAAAGGCTTATAAACCAATCAGAATGGTGGACAGCTATTTCACATGTGGAAGTATAACCAATCAACGATAGCGTAATGGCGTTTCCATGCCAATCACTCATGCATCTCGTGCATCTCGTGCAAATCGTACTTTGTTATTGAATTAAATTAAATTTGCATTTGGTTCTACTGTTAGTGGGTTTTTGTTTCTAATTTGCGTTCAGAAAACTATTTTAATGAAAATTCTCGTTCCTCGCTCGTTCGGGTTTTTGACACAAACAACTCGTGAATAAAACCCCGTACGCTGACTTTCTATGACGTAAACTATATATACTGTGCTGCTTCTACTGGGTATCCAGCAGCACTTTACAATCATTTATAATCCCCTTACCCCTACTCCCACCTCTCCATCCAGGTGCAGCTAAGAAAAATCGAATGACCCAATGTCATGGTATCGATGTACGTTTCTATGCTTGTTCAGTTATTATGGTAGCTTACACTTTCAGTGAGCTATTAATTGGTCTAATTTAAATCAGTCAGTACATGTAGTTGACTCATCAAAAATTCAGGGATACCAGGAGCAAAGCATTGTAGTCTATCTTGGTCTGCTGATTGAGGCTTTGTGTTCAAAACGTCTGACAACTGTCATGATTTACAGATTTGGAGACTGAGGTGGACTGACATGCTTTGAATTCCAATGATGGTCTGGTTTGAGAAATATGCATTTTGAATTTCACTTAAATCAGTTGCTTTTATTTTTATATTGTAATTGTTATTGCTGTGGAGTGAGCAAAGTGGAAAATTATTATTGACCTCTCAATCACAAATGTTTTGAAATTCTACTTGTGCCTCTGCTTTCAGTTCGTACATGTATCCATCCCTGTCCAACTCAACCTATCAAGACAAGTTCGGTGATCACATTTAACGTATCTTTATCAAAACTAGTGATGTGTTCATGCAGTGTTAATATTATTAACTGGATGTGAGGAAAATTGCAGAGCACTATCAGCACAAAAAGCACAAATAGCAAGTCGACATTTAGCTCAGACAAAATTTCCCAATCACCTTTTACCACCGCGCACCGGTGGCTCAGTTCGTTGAGCACCGGGCTGTCACGCGGGAGGTCGTGAGTTCAACTCCGGCCGGACCAACACTCAGGGTCTTTAAATAACTGAGGAGAAAGTGCTGCCTTTGTAATTACATCTGCAAATGGTTAGACTCTGTAGTCTTCTCGGATAAGGACGATAAGCCGGAGGTCCCGTCTCACAACCCTTAAATGTTCATAATCCTGTGGGACGTAAAAGAACCCGCACACTTGTCGCAAAGAGTAGGGCATGTAGTTCCCGGTGTTGTGGTCTGTCTTCTGTGGTGTATCATGGTTGGGAGGGTTAATGCTCGGAGATATTAGCTACACCAAGCTACTCTAAAAATCCAAGGGTAAATAAAGATATATGATATGATATGATAAGCCGAAAGATGTGTGACGTGTTATTCATCGAATTTTGAAGCCGAACCAACAACCTGTGCATATGACCCAGAGAAACTGAATGCTCTCTTTGCCTCTACTGCAGAACGGACTCTTGCGTCTCAGGCCGATCCCATCTCCTCAACTGAATTCTGCAGTTCGTAGAAAATCGGCCTGAGTCAAATTCGTCTCTGTTCGAACTACAGACAGTCATGATTACAACTAATAAAATCACTACGAAGTGATTCCTCTACAGGCCCTGTCCAAATCCCGGTTAAATTTGTGAAGCTGGTCGCTGAAAGAATTGCTGATCCATTAACAGAAATAATAAATAACTGCATAAGGAAATCGTATTTTCCATTGATCTGGAAAAAAGCGTGGATCAGCCCTATCCCAAAAATAGATTACCCTACAAGAGAAGAATATTTCCGTCCTATGTCTGTTCTCCCCACGTTATCAAAAGTTTTTGAAAAACTAGTTGCAAAGCAGATGACTACCTTACCTTTTGTGAATTGAATTCAGCCCTTAAGGACACTGTGTCTGGAAATTCGTGATGATTTAATCCCTGCTATGAAGAAAGGGGAAGTAATTTTCATGATTATGGCTAATTTCTCAAAGGTCTTCAACATAGTCCAGTAAAAGGCCTTGATTACTAAACTACGGTATATTGGTTTTTCTAAATCTTTTTTGTTCTGGCTAACCAGCTACTTGACAGATCGTTCACACTTTGTTCAAATTGATGACAAAACATCTTGCCCCCTCACCGTCCAGTTCGTTGTTCCCCAGGGATCAATACTGGGACCCATGTTGTTCAACCTTAATGTATCAGACCTACAGGGTAGCCTCCCAGCTAGTGTTTCTACCTATCAGTATGCCGATGATACAACTATTTACGCCAGCTGTCGGTTCCTGGTGACCTCTCCCAACAAACTGAAGATCTGAATCGTGTGCTCAATGTCCTTAGCTCCTGATCAGTCGACTCTCATTTAGCGCTTAACCCCACTAAGACAAAGGCTGTGGTCATTTGCACCAGTCAGATGTCTCGAGTTCACTCACTTGGACAATTCAAGCCCTCCTTACAGATATCAGATAGACCACTTGAGCGTGTTAATCTAACCAAGCTACTAGGGGTCCATCTCGAGCATCTACACTGGGATAAACGTGTTAAACAGCTCTCAAAGTCGTGTTACAGTGTACTCGGCATTTTACGGAAAATTAAGAACTTTACAGATTTTAAGCTCAGAAAATACCGTGTCAAATCGTTAGTTTTATGTAAAATGGACTACTGTGACTCTTTTTTCTATCCGCTCCCTGATTTCCTCTTGAGGAGACTTCATCGCGTACAATTTGCTGCCGCTAGTTATGTCTCTGGACGTTATGTCAAGAATAGGTTGGCTGCCAATGAAGGAAAGAAGAGATTTTTATTGACTTAAACTTGTATTTAAGGCTTCACACTTTGATTCTAGGCCACCTTTTCTCAAGATTAATGAGGTTCTTTCTACACGTCTCCTGCGTTCAAATTCTGCTAAACGTTTAATTATTCCGCTTGGGAGAGGCGCCCAGCTCTTTAACGGTTTGTTTGTTTGTTTTTGTCTGTTTTATCTTTATTTAATGAGGGAGACGTAATAACCTGTTACAGTTTTCTAACCTCCGGCCTCTGGGAGCATTTTACCCTCCCAACCATGATACACCACAGAAGACAGACCACAACACCGGGAACTACATGCTCTACTCTTTGCGACAAGTGTGCGGGTTCTTTTACGTCCCACAGGATTATGAACATTGAAGGGTTGTGAGACGGGACCTCCGGCTTATCGTCCTTATCCGAGAAGACTAGAGAGTCTAACCATTTGCAGATGTAATTACAAAGGCAGCCCTTTCTCCTCGGTTATTTGAAGACCCTGAGTGTTGGTCCGGCCGGAGTTGAACTCACGACCTCCCGCGTGACAGCCCGGTGCTCAACTAACTGAGCAACCGGTGCGCGGTACAATTACTTAATTGCATGGTTATCTTTTCATCAACCATGCATTGTACACGATATACACTAGGCACTTAATGCATTATAACTTTTATATATTTCTATAATAGTGAATATTAATGTTTTAATTTTATATTTAACGAGATCCTTTGTATCGCAGTGAGTACAACGATTAGATGAAGAGCCGCTACGTGGATGCGCTGACATTAAACCATTATTATTATTATTATTATTATTTGCAGTTTACTGAAACATCTGTTTGCAAACCTATTACAAAATTTGGGCGCCTAAAAAGCGTAAACAATTGCTGTTAATCCCTAAAAAAAATTATAATCCTCTATCGATATTATATATCCTACAAAATAACTAAAATAGTATATCCTAAGTATCTACATGTAAATGTAAAAATCCTAACCATTGGTCTGTGTATCTGAAAATCTTAAATCTTCTTTCTCATATATCGTTCTAAAAATAAAAAAAATAAAAAAAAACCCAAACAAAAAAAATGCTAATGAAATTGTTCAGTGTTCAAGAATTTTAAAGTTCCTAGCAATGTTCAGAGTGCATGATAGCATTGCCTTCTGCATCTGCTTCAGGACCAAGTCACACCTGTCTCCTACCAAGCACTTGTTTGACTTCCTCACATCTTTGAATAACCACCCAGTACATCCATGAGGATGTTATGCTAAGAAACTTTACATCCTGGATATTGCTTGAGTTCCCATCTGAGGGGACCATACTTCCTCATTTTCTCCTCCGTCTTCATCTGTCGATTTTCCATCCACGGGCAGCTCATCTCGATCACGACTTCTTTCTTTACTTTATCAATGACTTGCGCGTCGATGCGATTTGCTCGGACTTCTACTTGCTCGGCAAAGAAAGGGACATCCCACAAAGCTTTGAGTTCTTCGTTCTCGTAGACTGGCTTTGGACGCATACTCCTCTCTTGGTGGTAGGTTGTATTTGGTTAGAATCTCGAAGAAGAGGATTCTAGGGACGCTGTTGTGTCTTTCTAGGTATTTGGTTTGAGCGATAGCACTGCGCCCCGCCAACACGTGCGAGACACTCTCTTGGCCCTTGCCACACATACGACAAGTGTAATCTTGATGATTAGTTGTTTTGATCTTCTTCCCAAGGTACAACTTTGTGGGTAAAAGCTGTTGGTACATGTTTTGAACGCCAGTTATCATATGTGTCGGTGCAGTTCTCCATTTGTTCATCCACTTAAAACACTTTTTGTCTAGGTCTCCATCCTTCCACCTGCTTGCTAGTAGCTTTTCCTCCCATTTTTGGTCTTCTACATCTGACTTTAATTTGTTAACCATTGATTTCTTCAAGGCTTCTTTGACCTGCTTCCTCGGGATTTCATCCCCTCCTACTTTAGAGCACGATGACTGAGGATACGTTAGTTTCAATTCAAGATCAAGTTCTCGAGCAAACGTAACAGCATCTTTAGCAAAGGACTGACGCCCTGGCTCACTTGCGTTCTTGTCGAACATGTGGACGATTCCTATCGTTGGATCGGGGTTTTCATATATCTTTAATGTTGCTTTGCTCTTAGTCAGTTTGTATTCCTGTTTAACTGACCTTAAGCCTCTTCCACCAATGCTCCTTGGCAAGTAAAGGGTTGCATTTGAACTTGTTGGACTTGTTCGGTGTCGCCCATTATTATTATTATTATTATTATTATTATTATTATTATTATTATTATTATTATTATTATTATTAACTCTCTCTAAGACGGACACCATCGGGACCGGCCTCAGCTGTCCGTCTTAGAGAGGTGTCCGGCTTATAGAGAGTCGACGTAACATGGCCGCAGGAATTTTGAGATAGTAATGCTGAACCTGTGCACAGTGAATACGCGTCTGTTTAAGGTTTGTTTTAAGTTATTTACTTGAACGAAACCTACCTGTTTTAGATTACAATACAATTCGGTTGTCACCTCCAAGTTATTTTTTGAATGGGACAGTGACTGATTTAATTTTAACTTGTACTGTATGTATTCCGGCGACAAGATAAGAGCTGTCAATTAAGCGTCTGGTGTTAAAAAGAGTCACGTACAAGAATTTTTCTTCCCTAAATCGTAATTTGCGGTCATATTCAGCCACTCACAAGTGTCCGTTTACGATTTCAAAGTGTCCGTTGTCCGTCTTCGAGCTCTTCGTTACTTGTACAGTGACGAGTCTTCACAAACTAGCACTCTTTGTGATCGTATTGGTTACAGCCTTGTGAAGCGACGTATCCAGAGCTTGTTAATTATTGTATTTAAGACAATTAACAATATCCACCTGAATATCTGAGAGGCCTATTTAGGTTAAGAGACAACATCAAAAATCTGAGAGGGGTTAACAAGCTGCAAGTACCGAAACCTAATACGACTCGTTATGGCAAGAACTCAGTTAAGTACTTGGCGGCTGTTACTTGGAACAAGATTTCTGATACCTTAAGATCCCTAAGCACATTGTCAGCCTTTAAAAAAGCAGTTTTAGCTAATTCTATATAATAGCTATGTTCTTTTGAGTAATTGGGCCTTTTATTGTATATAGCTATGTCATGTAATTTTTAGGATTTCCGTTTCTTTATTTCTCTCGGCTTATTAGCACACTTTTTTTGCTAGAGGTCTAATCAACCTCATCAATCCGGAGATTAAATAAAGCTTCATTCATTCATTCTTAAGGAGGTGTCCGTCTGATAGAGAGTGTGGTTATAGTAAAGTGACTAAGAAACGGCCGGGACCATCACCAGGTGACCGTCTTATAGAGGTGTCCGTTTAGAGAGAGTTGACTGTATTATTATTATTATTATGGTGGCCATCTTGGATTCTGTTTTTCTGCAGGATATATTATGGGATAACCATGGAGCATTTTGTTGTAAGCATATTGGCTTTTGGTTTGATACAAGTTTGAAACCAATTGGATATTTAAATGCTTCATTTCAGATTCGTGTGGTTTGGAAAAGTGAACTAAAAGGTAAGTTATGAAAGAGACAAATTATCCTCACATATATCTGGACAATTTAAGCATTATTGTTTCTTATCAACACCTAAAAAATTCGTGTTTCTACAACGGAATTCAAACCCATGACCCTCTGCGATGTGGGTGCTGAGCTATGAAGCCATACAGACCTGCTTTCAACTCTTAGGCTTCATGGCTCAGTTGGTAAAGCTTTGCACTGGCATCACATAGGTCATGGGTTCGAATCCTGATGGAGCCACCTGAATTTTTCAGTTGTCTGTAAGAGAAAATTGCTTAAATTGTCCAGATAAGTGCAAGGATCACCTGTATCATTCGCCTACCCGCTCTTCAAATATACATTTATTTCATTCATCAGTCCTCTCACAGGAACACATATGCTCAACAGTTAAACTGATCTGCTCCCAACTGCGTGGCTTTATTGCTCAGTTGGTAGAGCATTGCATCAGCATCGCAGAGAGCATTTGTTTGAATCTCGTTGAAGACACCTGAATTTTTCAGGTGTCTATGAGAGACACTTGCTTCAATTGTAAGGGGTTTCATTAGACGCCGGTCACCGGCGGTATGCCGCCATCTATGTTGTCAGGAGTTTTCCTCTCACGTCCGTCTTCTCTGCCTTGATTTTCACTCAAACTCTTGTAAAAGACATGAGTGTCCACTGCTTACCTTGATTGGCCCAGGCATCTACATGTACTTCAAAAGTTGTTGAAACTCCTGCAATTTGTCCGGATAGGTGCAAGGGTCATTTCCCTCTCTCGTTTTTAGCCTGCACTTCAAACATATGCATATCTCTTTCTACCTATTTTATCCTGAGGACGTGCATGTATTTGCTCACTGGGCATCCCAAAATATATCTCCTAGAACAATAAAATCTAAATGGCCATCATATCAGGAAAAAGTCCAGCGAATCAGACAAAAATAACTAGAACTGCTTGCTCTGTTCTTTATCCGCAGTGACTTCGTCTTTTAGGGTTTACCTCGTTGTAAAAAAATGTTAAACCTTTTTGTTTGTTTTGTTAGCTCGTGGTAGGGTTAGGTTATTGTTTGATGTTTTTTTTCTCTGTTGTTTTCCTTTGTGTTGCGTCATCCGTGAGTTCCACAGGTTTTTACACCGAGAATGAGCCGTTTTTTATTGTCTCGCCATGTTTAAAGCAAGTGCTTTGAGATCATGCCTACAGTTTATTTTGCTTGTGCAAGACGAATAGAAAGTTTGATCATTTGCAGAAGAAACAGCAGAAGATGCACATTCTCCTCGAGTCTTTCAAGACCACGGGGCTTGGTTCTGTCAGCAACCTCCTTCACGAGCACTTTTGCAACTAAGCAATCTTTTCTGTTGTCACTCTTTAATTGATAGCGACTTATTGTTATTTTTCTCTCAGGATGCACTCAAATAGGATAGATGTTGTTGAAGTTAGTAAGGGATTCCTGTCCTGCCAAGCCATGGATGATATTTTGTCAGGCTCATTCCTTACTGACCTCTGGGGACCTGTCTTGCATTATCCGCATATGTACACCGTGCAAGTTGACATAAATAAACATGTTGAGCCTCGGGGTCCACTGAAAAGGTTCAATCATTCCTGTGAGCCTAATGCAAGATTTATTTATGAGTGTCGCAACGTTGAACATTCAGACCTGGATATCAATGATGGCGTGTTCTGGCATGTGATAGCTCTACGTGATATAAAAAAGGGAGAAGATGTTACTCTTGATTACACTACAACTGAATATGACATGGCGCAAGGTTTTCAGTGTAAGTGCAAAGCAAAGAATTGTTTGGGTGAAGTTAAAGGCTTCAAGTATTTGTCATCAGTTCAGCAAAGAGAGAGAATAAATAACGCATCACCTGCTACTTTGAAATGTTGGAACAAAAGACTGTAAATGCACCTGAAGGCAGCACAGAACTGTTACTATTGAAAAACAGTCATTTGGAAAAATATTTATTTCAACTATGTATTTGATATTGATATTTATTCCTGTCAGCTGCTTAAGATTTCTTATTTGATAGGAAATGACGAAGAAGTGAAGAAACTCAGTTGTATTAAGTTGGTATCATTGGCTTCTCATTAAAACTAATTTCCGCCACGTGCGTGACCATGGGCGTAATTACACCCTTGGAGGTGGAAAACCTTAAATAACAATGACCACAACCAGGTTTTCTGAGCCCGCGAAACTGAGCACCCCCAGCAAACCATTGTTTTAACGAAACCCGCTGGTCAGCAATCTCGTTCGGGTCATTGCTGTCTAAGATCTTCCATGGGAGGTAAACGTCAGCATTTGAGGGCCACTGGTTCGTCAGCGTAAGCTGTTATGTGTACAATTATATGTGTACAGTCTGTTATGTGTATTATTATTATTATTATTATTATTATTATTATTATTATTATTATTATTATTATTATTATGAAAAAAGTGCGTTACATCCGGTTAATGGAACCATGCGCACTTTTTCTGTCACAGACCTGCAGCCTTTGTCTACAAGAGGTACATAATACTAGTTGCATTGCATTTGGCGGTTTCCCTTTCAAATGGAAAGTGGTCGTTATGTTCCATCAAAGCAACGCTAAGAAATTTGTTTTGTTTTCCTGCTTTTTTCTGGTTACCGCCTACACAAAAAGCCATTAAAGCGCCTCGTGGACGTGATTTATTGCTGCGGAGTGAGCGAAGCGAGCGAGCAGCAGTATAATCTGGATTTGAGGGAAAGTATGTAAAGGCCCGTTTATACGGTTTCAACAATTGACCAACATTCGTTCAACAAAAGTTGAACGGATGTTGGTCAAATGTTGGACGCAAAAATAAAGTTGTGCAATGGACTTTCAAACGGTTCCAACATTGATTGCGAGGAACTAAGAACTAGAAACCAAACTCTCTCATCCAGATACACTACGCCATATTGACTTTTGCGGCCTGATGTGAGCATGCGTTAGTTCTACAATTGTTGAACAGAGTGTTCAAACAGCTTCAACACCATTGAAACATTTTCGACAACAAAGGAAAAGTTGAATCGATGTTGAATGAAAGTTTAAAAAACCGATTAAACTTGATTCAACACGCTTTCAACGAACTTTAAACATTTTTTTACGCACGCTTTCAGCAATGTTGGGTGACCTGTTCAAACGCACCGAACATTTGGTTCAACAAAGTGTTAATGCATATTGAAGCAAATGTTGAAACCGTTTACAGTCGAGCTATGGCATGCGTGACCAGTATTCACGAGACTGAAATGAACATCCGAATTCCTCTTTGTCCGAGATTTGAATGGAATCTTCAAGATTTGGCGTGAAAAATGCACAGTAGTTGAACAATAATTCATCAAACGCTTGAAATAGTTTTCACTTTTCAAACACCGTTTATTTCATAGTAAAACTGTAATCAGAGCTACGGCTTAAAGCACCCTCATGGCAAGCTTGTTTCGATTGTATGAATCGCATTCTCCAAGTTTGAGTAACGAAAATGTAATCACAGAGGCGTAACTGCGTCAAACGATGAAATACGAAGCTCAATTGAGTCCGATGTCAGAATTGTTTATCAGTGCCAAACCAAGTCGGAATGTGCGTTTCATTTCTCCGTTTCCGTGTCGGGAAAGTCTTTCCTGTCACTCCCGTACTAAGTGGTGTATTTGTGCATAGAATATTTATTTAACCTGCTATGGCGTTGGCATTGGTGGATCTTTAAACAAAAATATACCTTTATGGAGCTCAAGAATGTAACGTCAATTGGATAAACGACAGGCGGTGCAAAATAAGTATCTGGAAAGGGTTTGATCCTAAAATTTTATTTTGTTGCGTATGGTAATTTGACACGATTGGGTTTCTTGTCTTTACGCGCGCAATGAGATGGGATGAATTTTTTGCCTCTAATACCAAATATATTGTTTGGTTCAATACATTTTTCGCTGGAAAAGGTGGCCTTTGCTTTTATGAATTCATCATGTTGTGTAATACGTTATTCGAGCTTAACAAATTTGCATACGTCCGTTGAAATGTGATACGCGAGGAGACAGGAATTTCTTCTCTCTGACAAATGATTAATAGGTAGTCAAGATTTTATCCTCAGAAAAATATCTGTTTTGTCATTATAGTGTAAATTGGAGTTTATTTGGGAGGCCAACAACATTTCTTTAACTTCCTGGTTAATCCAATTTATTGCTACGACTTACAGTGCAAAATTGTGTACATTACATCATTTGCGTGACATAGCTCCTTTATCACGAAGATTTTTCAACAATATATCGCTTTACTCAAACCAAGAAACATTCAGACTGATAGTAAAAAACTTCATGTTTATTAACCATTTCTTTTGCTTTTGTGCTTGTCAGCATTGTGATTTGCGAGAATTCGCAAGTCGGTTTTTGCATGTCATAGATATTTAGATTTTCAATTGCATGGCTGCTCACCCTGCGAGCAGAGCCTATTTTTATCTGTACCGTAAGAAAAGGCTCTGCTTGCAGGGTGATGGCTGCTCAACCTCATGATTGTGTAAATAGTTCACCTTGAAGTCAAAATAGATACGTTTCTCAGGAACCCGACAAAGAAGGCTTCCAGACCCAACAGATAAAATGTGAATATTCAGTTAAATATTGCAACAAAATTAAAAAACCAAAGACGAACGTTTCTTGGCTAAAAAGTACGTTGTTTTACTCTAAAAACGACGAACGATTAACATTCTTTCCCGGAGTTCATTCAGTTGACACAAGGTGATCCCGTGCACCTTTATGGTTGCCTAGCACGTGATCAATTTCTTCCTTTTGACAGAACATCATGACCTTTCCCTTCGTTCATAAAAGTCAGAGACTGCAGAAATTCTCGCGTTTGTCATTAATCTTTCGATGAGAATTCGATTCATGAAAACTGTTATTTTTTACTGTTACCTCCCAGCTTTTATGGTACTTTTTGGTGCAAACGTAAAGCCAAAAAATGTTTTGACCTGGCATCAGACTAGACTAAAAAGAAGACGAATTATGAAGTGGAAACAATATCTTCAGTCCTTCCTTAGTGTGTGCAATAAACGTTTGCTTAGTGCAACTGCAAGACATGCATGACATGCAGGAAAACGTCCGTCAGAGCAATTTTCAGTTTTTTGCAGACTCTTTAAAGAAGAAACGAGTGAATTCTACACAAGAGCGTGTTTTTTTATCTTTAAACTGAATTTATTACCAAAGCTTAAAAAGCTAAAAGACCTCAAAATGGGAGAGGACATTACAAAATAATTAAACGTGTGAGCCAAAGGGCCTCTGCTGGTACGACATCAGGTGAACCCTCAAATGGTCTTAATGACCCCCCACTTGAAAGAATTAACTGGAAGTCTGCATACCAATTCCAATACACTCTTTTATCTTCACCAGTGAGAGCTAAGATGCGTAACACGTTATTGAGGATAGATCTACGTTTTCCCAAAGTTAACCCTCTTTCGAAAATTCCCCACCCAAGGGAAAGACAAAAAATCATATGTCCAGGAGTGGATGTTAAAGACTTAATTTGACCAACACGTTACCCATGGTTGTTTCTATTGAAGGATTGAACGAAATGTTTTCGAAACTTGGCTAATAATATAAATGAAACGTTACATCGACATAAACTGAGGTATTTCCATATAGTCTTAAGTAAAGCTGCAGTTGAAAGGCAAATGGAATTGAAGCAATCAACACGTTTCGAGTGATACACCTACCAACGAACTAAAATAATTTTACAGTACTCATCATCTTAGTAGGAAGGACAGAGACTGCGGAAAAACGCAGTCTGAATATCTCGTCGTCGCATTGGTTTTGCACTGTTTTAGCCCTTTGCAATCCCCGGAATAGAATTACTAAAATGTATACACGCGCAAAAACACAAAGCGCTGAATTTCTAGGAAGCCCCTTTATGCTTTCTTAATCTTTGTTAGTCATATAAAGCATGAAACCATCGGGTAACGATCTTGGATATTTTAAAAGATATCACATCTACAAATGCTAAAAAAACAGTCTTGCAAAGCCAGGAAAAATTCAGCATCGCATCCGCTCAGAGATCAACATTTAACGACAGGTTAAGAGGAAAATGAGACGTCAGGAAGCGACATGCAGAGAGCAGCTGCCAGCTGACAGCAAAACTGAAACATTTTAATATTGGGAGATGTAAGGAAGGCGATATATCGAGAAAAAACTAATCTAATGTAAACTCTAATGTAATCCCTCCTTTAATGTAGCCCAAACCGTACGTGAGATACAAACGAAAATTGGTCGAAAAGGGCAGACGAGCACGGTTCTTTGTCAAAAGGATGTACGTAGTTGGATGTTTATTTACCGACGTGCCCAATAAATGACTGACACCAATATTGTGAAAGATAAATGAGAGGACAATCATTTCGGATTTGAAAATATCGCTTCGTCCTGGCATCGGATGCGTGTCATTCGTAATGATTTTGAACGCCTCTAACGTGCTTGCCCTAATGACACATATCCTGGTTCTTTCTACAACGTTTTCTTTAACAACAGGTAACATGGTTCACTCTCTGAAGTTAAAATGGTTGTAATGTTAAATTGGTCATAGTGCTGACGATGGAAACTTGAGCAATTTCGAGGAAAACGGGAAAGGTGCAAAATTGGAATGAGCTTCCTGTACGATTGTAATGGCACGCTCTTCTTCGTTATTAAGGCAGACTCGGTACTGCCAAAGCCATTGCTTAATTTCGTATAATTCTAGTTGGGTGTCATTTGCCTTAATCAAAAAATGTATTGTTACATGTTCTGTTCTAAGCCCCAACCCTACCCCACCCCCATTAGGGTGAAATATGATATACAATATGTAGGCTCCTAAAACTAAAAGGGGAATAAAAAACGTTTGATTATTAAAAATAATTTGACATATTGACTTATTACTACAAATAGCTTGTCATTGCAAACATAGTTAATGCATGGAGATGGTTTTGGAACTCGACAAGTATTTTTGTTTCATGTTATGTCTGTATTTTTTGTCCTAGACGGTGCACAAAACACACCTTTTTTAAGAAGACAACCAATCAAATCTTTCGATTATATTTGCGAGCTTGAAACTTTAAATTTTCTAATTTGCGACCCCGTGCGAAGCGAAAACAAGAGTCACGGTCAATTCAACATCGATTGCGACAACATCATGATTGTTCTTGCTTTTGAAGGTTTTAAGGTTTCATAATCATTCCTCGATTCACTATGCAGCCTATGCTGTAAACAAAGTATTAGCTCTTAAAAGAGAGCCCGCCACTCTTTCAGTGAGTCTGGAACCTAAACAAAGAAAATATCCGTAATGACCTATGACCTATACTTTTCACGCGTTCTGCTTGGTTAACTTGGTGATTAGCAAGTACTATTCAGACTATTCAACTCCAAGAAGTTTTTGTCCTAGAGATATCCAGATTGTATAGTATTTAATTACTGAAACAGTTACCTCAGTGTGTCTAAACCTCGGTGGGTGATATATACTTCCATTTCGGTGAATGCTTGTTTAATTTAGAACTGAGAAGTTTATCAAGGCTACCCAAAACAGCTTGTTATTCTATTACCAATTGTGTGGACAGTTAAAGCTGTCTGATGTCATTTACGTTAAACGAGATCAATTTCGTATCTCCAGAGTCAAAACTGCATGAGATGATAAGACTTTGATGCCAAACTCTATTTAATCAGGGATACCTCACTTTCTCATCCATTCGTTGCTTTTAGACGTTCTGTTAACTTGTTGTCAACACCTGGCTCCGTGGTCATGCAAGCCTTTGAATGGCTCTAAGCCCTTCAATTGCTCCCGCCTCAAACAAATAAGTACTATCCTAATCGTAGTGACACTATACCTGTGTTTTTTTCCTTGCATCATTCAGAGACTCCAGTTTATGAACCAATAGGATGTTTTTTAGATCGTGGTATCTCACCTCGTCCTATGCCACTGCTTCTTAAAGATTTCCGTCCAGACATGAATTGGAATGACATAGCTTCTGTGATCGAGAAGTGTGCAAGTTTGGCGCATAAAAAAAGCCTCAGGTAAAACGGACTAATTTGTGATTGCTGCGCCTCTCTAAACCTTACTTCACTGGTATCCTTAAGAACCTGATTGCGCTGTGTGTAAATAAAGCTTGCAGGATTCAAAGCCGTGCGAGCTCTAAGTGATGGTATACGGTTGTTCTGATTAGAGTGCTAGGTCAACCTATTTTTAGCTGCACTTCTAAATACCCAACTCAGGTTAGTGTCCCGTCACTTGGAATTTTGCAGAATGATTTGTGAATATATTGTTGCCTTTAATGACTAAGTTGTTCCAGGAGAGCAATCAGCAAAGAACACATTTCATAACACAGGGCGTTAGAAATCGATAGAAATCGATAGAAATCGATCATCGGAAACTAATCGATTACTCGATATTACTCGATAATATTCGATAATTGTTCATCGATTAGCTAAAATAATCGATAAATATCGATAATCACAAGATTTGACTGGTTTACTCGGCCGAGAGAACAGGTCAACTCAGACTTAAGTAAGGGTTTTGTCTTACCGTAAAACCTTTCCCGTTCCTGGCCATTAAATCGATATAAATCGATGGAAATCGATTGAAATCGAACTGTAATTACCAAAGTCGATAAAATCACAAAAAAACTCTGCTATCGATTTTTATCGATTTTCGATATTAATCGATTAATCATTATCGAAAAATATCGATTACGATCGATTTCATCGAGTATCGAAATTATCGATTTGTAATGACAGGGCTGAAGTGACGTATGACAGGAGCGCATGAGTAGGAGCTTTCCTCTCCTATACAAGCCCTATGAGTCAACCTTTGCTCGTATCTTTCTATTTTTAGAAGGCCATGAGTTCTTCGGCTCTGCACACACTGTTTAGAATGGCCAATCAGAATAAAGTTATTGTGGAACAAAGACAAAAGTAGCACAAACAATGTATGCAAATTGTGCAAATTGATGTAAATTGTTGTAAATGTGAGTTTCCTGCTGAAGGATTAGTTCTAAAAAATCGAAAGATAGGCGCAAAAGATGACTCAAGGATATAATGCATTGGGAGGCTCCTAGTCATGGGCTCCTGCGTATGAGGCATGTGAAATACCGGTGAGCATTGCACAACTAGCACACGCACTGAGAAAATACAGACACTCAGCAAATTCTTAATACATTTGAATCGATCTTTTTTTCTCTCTTGAAATCAGCTACTTTGGGTTAAAATACTATGGCGAGTGTTGGTCTGGGGAAACTGCTGGCCAAACATATAGTCGTGACGGACCATCGGATTCCTGCATTAAAGGAGTGGGTCAGAGGTCAAGTTACTTTGTGTACAAATTTTTCGACTACGGAGACAAATGTAAGGATTTTATAAGAGTTCCTACCTGGTTAATTCACTTTGTTAATTTCATTTACAACAAAGGTAAAGAGCGATAATGTAGGTAATAATTATTTAAGTTTTAAATTTCAAACTGAACACGAGTGCTACTTTCGCATAGTCCACGGATAATTTGTTATCGTTATTTGCACAATGCCTTAAGCTGTGTCGTACCAAAGCTTCAGCATTCGGGCCCTCGCCGCCTATCGATCTCTCTACTCAGCACAAATCTCATAAAACACCTCTTTTACCCCACAAACATTTGCATAGGCATAGTTTTTTAATTCTCTTGGGACATCTTCATGTCCCAGGAGAAATTGCAAACAGTGATTGTGGTATTTTTGCAAGAACCCTTAAGGACCTAACCCTCACCGATCACAAGTCATCGTGTCACAAATAATATTCGCTACCAACCAACACTTAAGAAACGAAGAAGTTGACTGATGGCGAAATGTGGTAATGGCGAAATAAACTGTACCCCAAATGAAAGAAGCAATAAAATGCGAATTAGTAAAAGTTAACTGTCGCAACTTTCAATCAGTGAAAATACGTTTTCGTTTCTGATGGAGAGAGAGTGGCGAGAGAGTAATGGCCAGTCCCTAAAAGCAGAAATGTAAACGAATTGCACTGCCGATTAACTCGGAAACGTATTCTCAGCAATCCCGCTTTCCATTGTTGTTACTCAGACACGTTTTTCTCTTTCAACCAGCTCCCGGTTGTAAGGGCACATGGAATGGTCAAAGCGGTAATTGTTTCTTGGTGATGGCAAACGACAGCTTAGCAACAAGGAATGAGATAACTGTCAACTGCCTCAAAAATGGAGGACATCCTGCGAAAGCGGGAAATAAAAATGTCATGCAGTTGGTCGAGCAGTTCTTGTACTTTCTGAAGATGAATGTGAAGTCAAGCTTTTTGCGATGTTTGGTTATTGGTGACGTAAATGCAAGCTCTTATTCAACACTACCTTCTATCAATGGGCTCTCCATCGGCAACGTCACACTTACATGCGCTGTGAGAGAAAGCAATAGTTGGAAAATACAACTATGCAACGGAAGTAATTGCCATCGTTTATGCATCGCTCCAAGAGGTATTTACATATCGATTTTTTTTCCTCAGGAAACTCTCCAGTGATTGTTAAAAGGGAACTGTCATGCTAAATTTTAAATTGTTGTTTTTAGGTCAAAACCTAAATCAGTACTTTAGCTCACACGTTCAGCATTTCTGACAACCCACTGAGAAGATATGAAATGTACTTTATGGCACAAAGAGCTCTGATTTGTATTGAATTTTTGGTGACGTTATGAAGACATTGTCTCCAAACTTGCAAAAACTGGCCAGTTTTTTCAAGTTTCATGCCCTTTCCATCCTCTCCATCCTTGGCCGCAAACAACAAAGAATAGCTTCATTGGTCTTCATTGATGCAAAGACGTCTTTTAGTGTTTTGAATTTTGACTAAAATATCGTGACACTGCCCCTTTAAGCTTGTTAAGCTAATAGCCCTTTTCACGGTTAGTTTTTCTGATTTGCATTACAATGTAATCTAACGTTGGTGCGCGGCAATTTCGGGTTAAAACTACAAAATAGCCCGAAATTGCCTCACATACATTCTAGATTACATTGTAATGCAAATGAGAAAAACTAACCTTGAAAAGGGCTATTGGTTGAATATGCTATGCTATGCTTATACATTTCATATCTTGGCCGTTATGAGAGATCAACACGCAGCACAAGACTTCGTACATGTACTAGACGCATGTCATCCGTCCATTCAGTTTACTATGGAGTTATCCTTGGATGGGAAATTTCCGTTTCTTAGTATTTTGTTGGAGAAACGAGGAAATCGAATAATGACCAGCGTACATAGGAAGCCCACTAATAAAGGACTCCTTCTACATTATCAAAGCCATCAAGACAACCGATACAAGAAATCGTTGTTAGTAACAATGATCCAGAGAGCCCACAGCCTCTCCTCGACTAATGAATGATCTGTTCAATAAAGAGTGCAATGAAATTAAAACTACTAGTTTCAAAAGCTGCAATACCCAACTGAGCTTATAGAAAATACCATCAAAAATTTCCAAAAATCTCTTAGCAATAGTTCTACCACCACTCGTGGTGTTCAAGATAGCTCGATCAGAATAGTAGAACAATCGTGACTGTCACTTAACCGCACTGAACCATTTCTTGATTTAATTTATACAACAATTTTTGTACTTATATGCGGCTTATAATTTATTCTTTCACTTGACAATGACATCTCGACGATGTCGAAACGTTGTGCTAACCTTTTAGCGTTTATCTTTTTGATTAATATAGTTTCAAAGTCTAAGTTTATTGATGTAACAGCCCTCTTGAATTTGTTTCGTCAATTTATTATTTCTTTGTCGCAAATTCTTATTTCAGAAATAAACCCAGCGACGGGAACATTCGTACAACTTGCTACAGATGCCTCCATAGTTGGCCATGTCATTAAAAGTTTACTTGTTTATGACATGGTTACTTGTGCGCGTGAATGCCTAATGTATATAAATTGTTTGTCCATTAATTACGAGTACAAAACGACGACCAGCCGAGAGTTCCGAGAATTGGGGATGATATGCGAGTTGAACGACGACACAAGTAGTGATGTGCCTATTCATCAACGTTTTGGCTTCAAGTATTACGAAAGATTTAACTCCAACTCCTTATATTATAGAGATAGATAGTCACTCAGGGATAGACAACAGAAAAAGAAAACATTTGCTTTTTATCATTTTCTGTCTCAACCAAAGAGGGAAGAAAGCGTCAAGAAATTAAAATTATAGGTACGGGTGCATGTGCGTCCTCAAAGTCCAGTAATCCGGTCAGTGGCAGAATTTATTTCTCCTGAATTTGTAAAGGTAAAAAGCACAAGTTTGGTCAAATAAAGAAAACAAAGCATTTCTTTCAATTTCATCTATTAAATGATTGATATATTAAAAGTAAATATATATTGGTAGCTTTGTGTACTTTTAAATATTGATGCCACGGCAACATTAGCATGACACAAACACCATAACGATCATTGAAACTGTTCCCTCTTATTCGAATTCTCTTTCCCCATCCTATAATAATAGCTCTACTAATTATCCAATATAAAAAAATACCGTAATACTCTTTGTTTGTCCCTTCAAAGGTTTGCATAAGCATTGTTTCCATTTTCTGTTGGGACCATTATAAGTCCCAAGAGAAAACAAAATGGTATTTTTTATATTGGCAGATTGGGTTTAGAGTTAGGGTAACAAATCAACTGAAATCAGAAAAAATCAGAAAAAGTCAAATGAAATCAAATCAAATCTTCATTTGTTTGCTACCAGTTGCTTTTACTTCTCCCTATTAATTTGCCGTGAAGATAAATAATATAATAAAGTTAAACATTTTTTCCTGTGTAACTTCAATTAATCAGTACCTACACTAAATCAATCGTTCTTAGGATTTATCACATTGATATGCTGAAAATCGTGGCTTGCACACAAGATTGTCCTTTGAGAAAGTTATTATCGTTTTTATTTCGACTCAAAGAAGGTCGGGAATGAAAACAACATTTCCAGTAGGTGCTATTCTGATCAGATTTCACTACGAGTCCCTAAAACTGACTTCCTCAGTGGCGCATAAGAAACCCCAACCCTAACCCGCCTAACCCTAACCCTTTGGCTCAAAGAAACCACCAAAATTTCCTGGAACAGATCATCTACTACTGTCTTAATTGTGAACGCACTTAAATTTGGGTCCTTGTTCCCTTATTTTGCTTTTAATTCAAAGAGGTTTCGTCTTAGTAAGACGTAACTGGAATCATTGTGAATTGAGATTTGTATTTACTTCGTCATCCAACTATACTGGAGAAGATATTGGTCCAGTGTAGTACATTTCAGTTGTAACAGTAATCAATTCTTTTAAGCCATGTTGTTTCCCATTAAACTGCCAATGTTACATTTCAGTTCTTTTTATACAATAAAGTCTACTCTATCATATCCTCAGTGACTTTTGTAAAGAACCAATCAAACAGCGAACATTTTGTGAACAAATTGTCAATAGTACCCTGCCTGTCAATCCAGACACTGTTCGGTTTTTAATTAAATCTTATCTTGGTCTTACAAAATCTGAAGAAGTTTAGAGACACCTTATAAAAGCATTTTAAAAAGTCTAAACTGTAATTGTATTCTCAAATTTTGAAACTCAGCCTCCTTTATTTTACACGACATTGTTGGCCTTCATTCTGAAATAATTTACCTCCCATATTTGTTCATGACAAAACTGCGAGACCGCAAACAATAAAGTCATTGTAATAGGACGGAAACATTAATTACAAATAGCATTCAAATTTTAATGAAATTTCCCAACTAGAGTCTTGATTTTTTTGCTTACGTTCATTTTGCAAAGCGCTTCGGAACGTCTTCTGATTCTGAAAAAAAGTCGCACGTAATTCGTCAGTTTGCCGATCACGGATCATGTTTTCCATTTGCATTTTTAGAGCAAAAGCTTTCAAAGGTATGTACAATGTTTATTTGTCTTAAAAGTGCTGTTTCTGTTTTTGTGAATAAATTTGACGAACTTATATCTTAAATGAGTAATAGGATAGTTGTAAAAATGTTTAAAGTTTTTCGTTGATTACATGGGAGCCTAGTAACGAAAATTCGATTCGCCAGCAACCGACGCTAGCTTTTTTTTACAGAAAACCGTGAATCTTTTAGGAAGACCATTTACGGTTTAAGGAAGGAGTACTCATGCTTTGCATGGGTTCGATTAAGTCAATAACAGCTGTTAGAAGAAGTCTCTCCTTTGGAATATTTTTATTTATCGAAAGCTTCTGAAAAACAGTGAAATGACCGGTGCTTTCTTAAACCTAAATGAATCTCTAAGAATGGCATTCACTCCAACAGAGAAATTGTACTGGGAAATAGTTCTTATCTTTTAATGGAAAATAAGATTAAAAAGGATGGGTAATATCTTGATGCCTCTATTTTAAAGGGGTAATAATCCGGGTCTAATACAATAAGAATTTGGAGAAGTATTCTATAATATTTTTGCCAAAGGCTGGGAATCTGTCATCCCGTCCGCAAATGTGAATGCCGTCTTTATATTATCTGTGTATAAATTTATAGTTACCAGTTTTCTACCAATTTCCTTTTTTTTTTCATTTGGGGAGTCTTCGAGTCTTATGATTTTCATTTGAGCTAAAACATTTTTACACTGCTTAATAAATGTTAAAATAGTTCGCGCCCTTTGCGTTTCCTAACAATGATAATTCCTTTGCGCTCAATTCACACGTAGGTTTGTCAATAGGGAAGGGAATAGGAACGTTTCTGATCACTTCCGCGCATTATTTTTCACTTTTGTAATTAAATATTTCTTTAGCAAGCTTGCACATTAATTTGCCTAACCATAACCCTGATTAACAGCTTGAAGGAATATGATCAGAAGGTTTGTTTGTAATCCAGTGCCCCCTGGAAGCACGGGATGGATTAACGTTTCATAATTGAAAAAGTGAATAGCAATCTTGGATAGCGGCTAAGGCCCCTCGACCCAATGACTTTGGTGGCGACATTTGGTTTTTTTGATACAAACCTCTTACTTTTCCAAAGCTAGCCGTAGTTCACATGACAACAACGCGATCTACATATTAAAGCACTAAATGTTTTTGCATATATACAAACTTATATCCTCTTGGGCAAGGTCACGTAAAATAGAGCTATGTGGTACCATGACGAATTCAGTAAAAATCGGTTGTTGTTTGGTTTTAATAACGGTGCTGATTTATCTTTCCCTTACTGTGACAAGGATCGAGCATGGAAGACCTTTGTTTCCTTTTTGGAGTAAAAGAGGCAAAATATACCGGGCGAGATATGGCAGCTGATATTTTATAAATTTCGCTGATAGTATGCTTTCAAAGAGCACAGATCAAAATAATTATTTAAATTAGTCCTTTTTGAACTCCCTTTCAGTAAATGCTTTTTCATTAACACATGAAAAGATCAATGGCTAGCACTGACAGTGCCAAGTTGCCAAAGGACATTTTTAATTTAAAAATTATTAGACAACGATCGTAAACTGAAGTCGTCTATAAATAAAGTTTGTCTGTTTTCTTTTTCAAGAAACCTACCCATTTTTGTTTTGCCATTGATTAGGGTTATCTTCACTGAACGGTTTTGTTTATGAATCTGATAAACCTTGCGGCAAAAAAACGGCCAACATTGAGGAAAATCGAGAATTTTTTATGCAAACGAAATTTAATATTTATCAGAGAACCCGGCGAGGGTTCGTCTAATAGCAGTATTAGCTTGGCGCCGTCACGTCCCATAAAAATACATTAGGTACTGTGGGCAAATTACATTAAAGACCGACTTAAGCAAGTGGTGCATGGTTTTCTCAGGAACGTGCATCCAGGCACCAAATTTGGAGCCAAAATGAATTGCGTAGGTAGGGTTAACGAGCTATGAATATATACAACAGAAACGTAGCTGCAGCTGAATGGATTGCTTGTAACCGTTAAAGGAAAGTTGAACAAGTGACCAATAACGCTAGAATGACCTCCAAGAACGCTTTCAGTGGCGAAGGGGGTGGAGGTTTTGAGGTTTCTTAAATTACTTTTCGCAGCTCATGGTCAACTAGCCCACGAACGTCAATTCAGTCAATTCCAGCAGTGCCCATTCCCCCCCCTCCCGGGCTAACCCCCGGGCATTAGCATTTTTTTTTAATGGGCAAATTCCCTGGGGTGAGGACACATAAGCTGTCTAAATGCCCCGGGGTGGGGACGAAGAAAGAGGGCAAATACCCCGCCCCCGGGATCGAAATAGCCGTATTCACGTCGGTGATCGTTTTTTGATAAACCAAATATAGTTCACCTTGTCGCTCTGAAGAATTAAGACATTTTAAATGATGATGAATCGTATTTTAAGCTCGCAAGATTTGTCTTGAAGATCGCATATCATTTGAACTCGCAAACCTTCTGTATTTTAACTCCATGAAAATTTTAAAAATTGCTAGGCTAGTTTTGAATGCGAAATGCGAAGTAGTCGTGTTTACGCAGTCTTCACGTCAGTGATTGTTTCGTGATATAAGTTCACCTCGTCGCTTTTATATATTCATATGCTTACAAGTATAAATGAAGAAATACCTAAAATTGAGAAAGCATACCTTTAAAAACATCCACAAGTTTTTCGAGTCCGTGACGGACAAGCCAGTCTTTAACGAAGGCCTTGTCTTTTCCGATAAACTCTTTCATGTTAATTCGAAAACACGTGTGTCAAATGCCCGGGGATCGCCCCTGGGTAGGCTAATGCCCAGCCCCCGGGCCGTGATAAAATTGCGAATGCCCCACCCCCGGGACTGACAACTTGAGCAAATTCCCCGCGGTTGCCCGGGGAGGGGGGGATGGGCACCGCTGGAATTGATTGTTGCATTAAGTAGACGACCGCTGGAAATCACAGGTGGCCCAAACTCTGTGTTGTATTTTGAATTTAGAGGGCTAGTATGGCGAGTTTTAGTCGATACAAATCAGGAGGCTTAATAAATGAAATAAGGTGAAATAAGGTAATTTGATGCCATTCTGTCTATGCTATTTCGAGAGATATCCTCAACCGAAGACCTATCTCTAAAAGAGAGAGAAGGTAGAAAACGCTGATCACCAGTCGATTGGCCAAGCGAACCAAGAAATCGAGCCAAAAAATGTAGCCAAAATCCTTCAATCCGCCTCAAACTCGGCCAGCGATATGTTCGAAGATTCTATCGAACATCTATTCAAGAAAATAATCTCGATATCCACTCTGCGAAGGAAAAATTGCCACAAAATTTCAATTTCGCCTAGTGTCAGCATCTTTGTGACGATCAGCCGAGCGCCCAAACGGTGAGCTGGTGACAAGTCACCGCTCCCTTTATAGTACAAATCTTTCTCTCCACCCCTCCGCGGACTTGAGGAGTGTGAGCTTTCATTCAAGGAATTTTGTCAAGTCCGGGGAGTGGTAGAGGGAAAGATTTGTACTATAAAGAGAGACTTGTCACCAATTGATCGTTTGGGTTCACAGCTGATCGTCACGAGAATGATGACAGAAGGCGGAATTGAAATTTTGTGGCCATTTTTCCTTCGTAGAGTGGATATCGAGACTATTTTCTTGAACAGATGTTCGACAGAATCTTCGAACAAGTCGCTGGCCGAGTTTGAAGCGGATTGATTTCTCGGTTCGCTTGACCGATCGACTGGTGAGCGTTTCCTACCTCCTCTCTCTTTTAGAGATAGATCTTCGGTTGAGGATATTTCTCGAAATAGAGGACAGAATGGCACCAAATTACCAAAAAACTATCACCAAAAGACAACAGACAAGTAAGTACAACATAAGCTAAGTGTTTATTTCTTTTACTAAGCCTACTGATTTGTATCGACTAAAACTTGCCATGGAAGCTCTCTAATTTCGAAACACAACACAGAGCTTAGGCCACCTGTGCGTAAATACGCCTGCGTTCGCAGGTTAATGTACATGATTCTATTCCAAGTTCTTTTGCAGCTTATGGAGGGAAAAGATGTTTACTTATTGCAGCGCCTTTTTTTTCAATTTTCGGTGCCAAGTAAGACTTCTTTTGTTCTTAAAAGGCCAATGCTAACATGTTTCCTCTGACACGCTGACGTTGACGTCCATGTGAGAAAAAAAAACAATTCAAGTTGATCGTCCTCTTAAGACCAAATCTTTCTCATGTTTCAAATTTTCAATTCAGGAAAAAGTATTTTAAGGAAGACGAATGATCGTTTATAGAAGTCCTCCTCCCTCAAACCTCCGGCAGTCAGCACACCTGGACTAGAACACATTTAAATTATTTGTAATAAATAATTACTAAGTTGTTCAGCTGACGCTGAGAAAAGTAATGGGTTGGCATCACTGCTTTATTCACGTCGAATAATTTATTTAGGTGCTACGACGTCGACGTCCGGTTTGGTTGTGAGTGTAGCAACTCGTAAAAATACCGAGGTATTCTTGAGGCGGATCACAGTAGTGGATTAATAACCATTTTATTTCTTCGTAGCATGATTACCACAAACGAGACTCACATGATAATGAAATTGGTTTGTTTCACCTCAGTCAGCCTGTTTTGGATCTTTGTTTTATCTTCCCAGGCATCAGGTTAGAGATTTTAAAGGGTGTGAAGTTTATTTGGTGTACCTTTAAACGAGCTCAACAAAAGGTCCCAGAATATCTCCTCTTTGAAGAAGAATCTTTGCATTGTAGCTGTGTGAGTGACCGTTGCTCATGCTTTGCTCAGTTACTTTCTTTAGACTTATTTGTGTGTCATTCGGTTTGAAGCCAAATACTACCACTAGTCACCTGATATGCAAGATCGATTTCAAACTTAACAACAGAACCATGCCGGGATATGCACTTTTCAGATGATTTTCTGGGCAACGTTCTACAGGCTTCATCGGATTCCTAGGTGACAAGAATATGCGGCTCTAATTCGGACATTAAAGACCTGAAAGATCACTTTCTGCTGATCAGGCTGTATCTTCCCCATTTAATGTCCTCAGAGAGGCAGACAAACTCTGGTTTGTCCACCCCATGATACTGCTGGCATTTTCTGTAAATAAAGGAAGAGTAATTCGTCATTTAATTGCTATCACAATAACTGTCTGTTTACTATGAGCAGAGGAAACAGAAAATACATGTATTTTGTAATTTATATATCCAGGCTCGAAATGACCAAACACAATTTTAAAGGGCCCCCATCTGACAGTTTCAATTACTGAGAAGGCAAAAAAACACTGGTAACTGCTTAATATTT
Organism: Montipora capricornis; assembly: GCF_036669925.1. Lineage (NCBI taxonomy): Eukaryota > Metazoa > Cnidaria > Anthozoa > Scleractinia > Acroporidae > Montipora > Montipora capricornis. The sequence goes on along the minus strand of NC_090891.1, from coordinate 34,397,299 downwards.
ATTCGGGATTCACAATTTATACTCTTTAAATTTTTAAGGATCTGTTTCTAGTTCACAACAACGGATCCTCGAGACCTTGCTCGCACAGCCACATGATTCGGATGCAATGCCTTGGGATAAATCAAAAGCCGTACTTGTATCGTATGGTGCCAAACTTGTTAGGATAATCGACTTGGTAATATATTTTGTATCTTTTCCTTAATCAAGAGTAAGTATATACATGTATTTCTTTTAATGTACCAGTCAAATCGAAGCTTCAACATACCCCCCCTGGCAACCTCTCGGGCAGCATTTAAATTTGTGGAAACTTTTTGTTCAAATCCCCCCTCCCCGGGCCAAAAAGCTGTTCAAATGCCTCATCATAGGTCCATTTCAGGTGATCAAATGGCCCCACCCCGGTATGTATATGGATTATTACCTCCGTTCTCGGATGCAAATTTTGTTGCTCTCAAGTGCAGACCGGGAGCGATTTCAATGCGATTTTACAGCGATTTGTTTCCACGATAAACCGCGATTTGGGTGCAACTCAAGGAAGCACAGTAACTTAAAACAGCAGTTTCGCTACAGCGCAGGCGCATACGCTTTGTTTTCAAAGCGGCTAATTTTTGCGTTGACTCACCTATTGTTCTACTTTTTGAACTGAGCATAAGTCTAGAGCCAATTTAATAAAAAAAGATAAAATTGAAACACAAATATTGATAAACGAGTCATTGAATTGCTCTGTCATCTTTGTCTTTACCGCCTGCAACGACGCCGCTCTCTTGTCGTGCCCTCTATAATTCGCGAGCTCAAACGGAAGAAAACATTTCCCGTGCACGGACAGTGATGTCTCCCATATATTTATACTAATCATCTCTAATGGAGAAAAGAAACTTGGCAATGAATTGTGGTTGTGTGAAGACAAGTTAAAAGGGAAAACAGCTCACTCCCGGTTGCCGTCCGCGTCTCAAACACGCGCGTGCTTAAGCTCCTTATTATATAACATGGATAATTTGCGACAATTCAGTCTGTGCCGCTTCTTCATTGTAGCTCCACGAACGGTTTTTTGGCCGCTTTTTCTTCGCCATGACGCTGCGTGACAAAACCTCCCGAGGGGTCCCTAATGATTCAACATATAGAAAAATCACAGCAAAATTTGCAAGTTTCGAGCAAGTTTAAAACCCTTGCGATATCGCGGCGTCAAATCGCTGTGAAATCGTATTGAGATCGCACCAGGTTGTAACTTGCGATTTTTAAAATTAAAAACAAAATACAAATGCAAGGCTGGTTGTACGGCTGTGAAGATATATACTTTTTTGTTTAAAGTACTACTATGATCAAAAAATCACTTCCTTTTTTTCTTCACATTTTGAAAGAGTGATCGCTTAAAATTTGACTGGCAAAATCTTGAGCTTTGATTTTTATCCAAAAGCTGTTTACTTCGAATGTAAGGTTTGGATTTCACGGCCCGCCGATACTCACGTTCAGAACTGACCGATTGGATCTCAGAGAGTTGGATCAAGGGAAAAGTGACGTCATTGACTCACTAACCTAAAATTTCATCATGTAAACGCAGCTTGTTATGTATGCAAAAACACGACTGTAAAAGTCGGAAAGCCCCAAACTCACGTGCTGCATATTAATTCAACCATCGAGTCTGTGACGTCATTTTCTCCTCGATTCAGCTCTCACAAAATATTAAAGTTAGTAACGACGGACAATTTAAATAGGAAACTTCCAGTTAAGATAAACCGCTATATTTTTTAAATGAAGGCTTAAAAGTTGGGTCGCTTAGTGTTTAGTTAACATAGTTTTGAAATCCAAAGAAAAAGAAAAAAAATGACATTTTGGGGATAGTAGCACTTTAAAATAGTTCGTTAGGAACGGCCTGACTTCTTTAGGGAGCCGGTTAAAAAGTCAGGCCGTGCCTGACGAAATATTGGTTAACACAAAAATATGTATTCTCACAGCCTTACAACGAGCCTTGCATTACAATTTTGTTTTTAATCTACAAATTATTCGCTGGTTAGATCTCCCAAGATCCTGCACTTGTACTTTGTTCAGCTGGTCCGTGCATAAAAAAATGCCAACAAGTGGATTTTTAACGATAAAAATAAACGGTAAAAATGAATGGTAAAATTGAAACAGTGAATAGGAAACTCAAAGAAAGTTACAGGAAACTCAACACTGGACAACTTCTGGGGAAAACTGCAATTGCCCTGAGCGAGATTTGAACCCACGTCCCCCTGATCACTAGTCGGGTGTGATGACCACTACACTCTCAGGACAACCATGCTGGCAACCTGGCTGATTAATCAATTAATGTGTGACATTTACGTGGGACTCCCTAAGGGCCAGTTTTTCTGTGTGATAACGCTGGATCAACATGTGATTCACAGGCGGACAAGGGTAATTATTGTAAAGAGTCAGTTAAGTAGATCCCTTGAGCCAACAACGTATCACCTCAAGGAGGATCGCAAATGGATTCACAGTAGAAAAACTGGCCCTTAGGGAGTCCCACGTAAATGCCACAGATTAAGTGATTAATCAGCCATGTTGCCAGCATGGTTGTCCCGATTGGAAATTAAGAGTAGGTCTTAACATTTGAATAAAAAACATTTCATAGACGAGGCAGTCAAATTGGTTCGTGCGCTTCATCAAAACACTATCTAACCCTAACATGTAGATTGTTTTTTGTTAATTGTAACTTGAGCGCGACAAAAACAAACGGACCTTTAACGGGTTAAGTTGAAGGACTAGGTGCTGCGCTTCTTCCAATTGATTGAATTCTTGACTGGGTTAGGTAATAGACTCTACGCTGATTTCTTTGTTTACCTTTAGAAAGAACGAGATAACACAATTCGCTCACAGTGGTGGATTTACCAGGTATAAAGAAAATTAATGATTATGTGCAAAATTTTGTATTGCTTTATTTGTTTCTGCAAAGACTCAAGCTAACGTATCCGATAAACAAAAGGGATTTTATGCACTAGTCAATTGAAACCACCGCCCCCCACCCCGCCCGGAACGTAGCGGCGGATGCAACATTTGTATAGTGTTACATTTTAAACTTTCCCCCGCCCCTCGGGTGAAACTTGAGTGCTACAATCCCCACTGCCATGGCCCCTGCGTGTAACTAGAAGATTTTGCCAAGTTCATATTAAAAATGATTGTTTTGCATCGCTGAAAAACGCGTTAGCTGCCCAGGTTTTCACCACGTCATTGCAATTGCTAGTAGAATCGTTCGGAAATGAAATGAGATTCCTGAAACGTTCTGCAATGCAAGTTTAAGATTCAAAGCTAGACAATCTGAACAGATTAGTCTGTGCTGTATTAAACAAATTTTCCTTTAAAAGGCCATAAAACGGTCAGGAAGCACAGGAAAGAACAATCTTAGCCTTTTTTTCTTCAAATGGCATTGCACGGCCTTTACGAATGCCGTTCGATTACTTCTAAGCGACAACTTCTCTTCATTTCCACAGAACTGTAGAAAGTTCTGTGGAAATGAAGAGAGAAAAACGTACAGCCTTACTTAACTATGCAAATAAGCGTTCGCCCTTCTTTATAACAAGTGGTGAATAGATGAGTAAAAGTGATTTTATAGCTTACCTTCTCTGTGGTCTCTGCCATGTTGACGCTGGAACGTTTTTGATGCTTGGATCCAGTCCCACTCTGTCAAGGATAGCGTTACAAGCCCCGCAAAACACCCCCGGGGGGGGGGGGGAACGGGGACGTGGTTTCAATTGACTAGTGCATTACGATGAAGACGTAAGATGGAAGCTATACCAATGGAAATAAAATAGTTCCGTAAGAATACTTTTCGGGCGATGCTTATTTATAAATTGGAACTTTTCCTAACTTTTTCTTTTCCAAAATTTTCATACTTTCATGTTGTACAACAGTACCAAAATTCATTTAGGTCTTATTTTCATCGACGAACGAGCTCGATTCCTACTGCGGTTAGTGGGATTCAAAAAGGCTGGACCATACAGCTGCATAACCATCTCCCCATAGAGCATGCAATATCGATTTCATATTACCGTGGTGCGTAGATCGCAAGAATATTCACCTTATCATCTTCCTGGACTAGTAAGACCTTTCACAGCAAAGTTTAAAATAAAGAGAAACCGACTTTGAAGAAAAATTGTTCACAATTTGTAACGTACCCTTATTGCCAAGTCTAAATAATCCGTCATCCTCCCTTTAGCTTTGGTTGAATCCTGATTTGGCTTGGAGCCAAGCAGATTTTAATAACACCAATGTTATTCACTTGAGTCCAAAGAGGATCTGGACACCAGACATTGTTTTATATAACAGGTGAGGTACAAATTGTTCTATCTGACTAACGCAAACATCTTTACTGAGAATTTCAATTGCCCTCTAACTCTTTCGCGGCGTATCGGATGACGATGAAATGCCCTGTATTCTTATAATTTTTTGAATCATTAAATAAACATCCTCTGTGGTTCTCCGGCAGTGCTGATGACAATGATGAACTTGGAGGTGGGACTGAGAAGTACAAGACCAAAATAGCTGTCAACTCAAGTGGTTTCTGTACGTGGATGGCGCCAGCAATCTTCAAGAGCACGTGTGACATCAACACTGAATATTTTCCTTTTGACGACCAGGCGAGTTATGCTGTAGTTTCAGATTTCATTTCGCATCCGATGATTTCGTTAACACCCTCAGACTGTAAAATTAATTGTAAAATTCATTAATAATTCATAAGAGTTATGACCAATCAATAGGCAGTATTTGAGTCATATGTGCACCTCTGTAAACCCCAATACAAATCAACTGTCTGAAAGCAAGGGGAGGGATTAAATTGTATTAACTTTTAATACAGACACCTACTCAGCTAATTAGTATTCATTAACTTTTGATACAGATCTTTACTGATTAAAATGCAAAACACAATGGAGATACTTTCATCATGAGTTTAATTTGATTTAACCGTTTCCAGCTGCGCTTTACTGTTCACTCTTGTGTTCTGCCAGGCAGTAAAAGCGTTCACCGCCCATTTTGTATTGTATTTCGTATTTTTAGGTACCGTTTCAGACAACAAGGCAACTTCTTCCTTCTCAGACTTCTCAGTCTTCGGAGAAGGAAACCGTCCGGTCGTCATAATCCCGCTTCATCAGTGACTGAAAACTATTAGTTTAGTTTCATTGTTGTCCCAGGAACTCTCTCCTCTGGGACCTACAATGTTTTGGCATGAATGAATGTCCAATTACAATTAAACGCCCATACAGATCGGACGCGAATATTTTATCTACTACATAGATACTCACTCAAAAGCTAGAGAATTTATGTTATGCAAAAAAATAGTGTCCAATTGTTTACGTTTGCACCTTTTGGAGTTCATTTAACAAAAACTAACGGCGACACTGGTACCTTCGATTGTCGAATGTAATTTCTTAATCACATCCATTTAATATTAACCTGTCCTTTCCCTTTATGCTCAGATGAAATCTTGAAATCCTTCCTTTTTTTCTGAACCTGTCAGGTTTGCACGCTTACGTTTGCCTCATGGGCGTTTGACGGCAGCAAATTGGACTTAACGATAGAGGAGTCAGAGACTGGAGTCAAGGAAGACATATATCAGAACAACAATGAATGGGAAATGATGAAAGTTTCCGTCAAGAGAGAGAAGGTTCGCGATGCAATATTTCAACAGCCCCTGTCTTGTTATTGAAAGTTGTAACAGTTTAAACTTGAATGATATTTTAATGAAGTTTGAAAATTCGACCAATTTCCGGCAATCAAAAACCTGTTTCGAAGCCGAGGTTGGAGACAAGTCGTTAGTTGCCGTTTGTCCCAACATGTGTTAGTCAGGTTTATTCTATCATAGCAACCTGACAAAAGGTAACCAAAATACTTCCGTTGAAAGCCTTTTACTTACTACAACTATTAATTTTGCTTCTCTCTGCCTTGCATAGTTTAAATACAGCTGTTGCAATCACCCGTACCCGACTGTGATTTTGACTGTGCACTTGAGAAGGCGTTACCATTTTTACATGGTAAACTTAGTGATTCCCTGTTCACTGATAGCTGTAATGGTGCTGCTGTCCTTTATTTTACCGCCACAATCTGGAGAGAGGATCGGCCTCGGAATCACCGTGCTAATGGCCATGGCAATTTTCCAGGAGCTGACGTCAAGTAAACTTCCAGCGGACTCCAGGTTCATTCCGTTGCTAGGTAAGTCATTTGACATTGTGTATGTAGTAAGCAATGAGGGGATATATTTCGAATTTGTAATTGCATTAATTGAATTTTCGTTTCAGAAATCCTATGTTTTGTCTAAAAACTACTCTTTAAGCGATCATAAATAAGCCCGCTCGCACCATGTTTGCACTCAAAAGTGTCTATGATTACTTGGAAGCTGTTTAGATTAGTAAGCAAAATATTTCGTTCTTTTCAGCTCAGTACTATTCAACTGCTATTACAGAGATCGGACTGGCTTTATTTGCTACTTGCGTCATTCTCAACTTTTATTACAAGGAAGACGTTATGCCAAACTGGCTGAAAATCTTCATGTTCCGTGTCCTTGGACCTATGGTTAGAATAAAGTATAAGTACAAACTATCAAATGAAGCTAACAAGAATAGCTGCAACCATTCCCTGCTTGAGGACAACTGCGAATTAGCAGAACGTACCGGGAATCACTTTTCAGAGCCTTGCAAAAGTGGAAAGAAATGCACCATCGACGAAGCCCGTTGCGGAGAAAATGGCCACAGTGGATCTTGCCGTGAGAATGACCGGCGTTTATCCACACAGCGTAATCGAAGAAGGACACAAAGCTCTCTCCCCGAGACTCCCATTTTAAATGACCACTTGAGTGACAATTATTCTGACAAATATACTGATGAGGAATCCTTTGGAATTCAAACTAGCAGTCATCTCAAAGACTGGCAAACGGCAGCGAAGATAATTGACCGGGTGGTTCTCTTTCTGGGGCTTCTCATCAGTATTGCCACGTTTCTTGCAATTTTCCTACAGGCACCAAGAGTTCGGGAAATGTTTTATGTGTAGTTTTACTATCGTTATTACCTGGCTTGTCACTTGCACTTGTCGCTTACAGAATATAAAAACGTTTCAAAGATTTGACAGCGTTGACTAGCAACCAAAAATAAATTTGTTCGTTTATCATACTGCTAACGGCCGTTTGTTAAATGACATATTTTCTAGGCTCCGTTAGAATAAAGACAAATATGTTATCGCTAGAGCTGGATAAATAATCTAAAGATAAATCAGCCTAATGCTGGAATGTCTTAGCTTCGTCAGATTTGCAGAGAATTGCTCACGTCTATACCACCCAAAACAATTGATTAGATTTCAGTCCACACAAAGCGGAAGAGTGATCGATGAAAATTAGGCATGGTCAAGTCCGAGGGAAGTAATTTTGTGAGCTCGGAAAATACTCCTCAATATGCATTGTCATTGCCTAAGTTGATTTCCCACTTATATCCCTATGCAGGAATAGTCCATAATACGGTTTTCCTTCGAAATAAAATTACAGTTATCGGGTCACACACTGTTTTACATCTGAGTATAAAACTGATGAAACGGTCGAAGACCGAGTTCTTGTCAGGGTTAACGTTTTCTTGAAGCCATCAACTCCGGACCAGGAAAGTGGTCAAAAAATGCTTTAACTTTGTGTTGTGGTAGGAGAATTGATTAACATATTGATTTAGTTTATAATTACCTCACGGCCTACCAATCATAAGATTAAGGAAACAGGATGTCTAGATAAAGTCGATAAATAAGGATAAAAGAATTTATCATTCCCCTCATTTTTCACTTGCCTGCGAAGAGCGCCTGCTCACAAGCTAAACTGATTATACTGTTTAAAGCTATGGAACTTACGTTTGCAAAGAATGTCTGTTTATTATATAAAAAAGAATGGAAAAAGTAAAATATCACATTTAAAATCCTTTGCGCCACAGATGCAAGGACAAACTTACATAAACATAGATACAGTCTGATTTTAGTTGATTAAATGGTTCAAAGTTCCTTACTACCAGTTAGGTGTTTGAGCACATCATCATAACTCACTGTTGTTGACTAGTTGGTGGTGGTAGGACATTTTTAGTCACAAGACATTGAAATTAAACACCTCTTTGACTTTGTCTGTGCGTGGGCCTTTCCCTTTCCTTATGTTATAACGTCTGGCTTAGCTTCTAACAAAGTAAAAAAAAACCTAAATGATTCGTGAGGATGAAAATGAAAATAGAAACGACTTTTTGTTAAAAAACGACCGAGATGATCACTGCATGATTGAACTCCGGCCGGAGGCACCAAAAACCTAAAATCGCATGAGCAAAATCAAGAGATTATGAAGGTAAGAGAAGTAATCCCTCATACTGGCCCTATTCCCATCGTAATCCCTCTTAGGTTATTTTTAGATCTCCTGCGAGATCCGGTATTCCCACGAGGGTTAACTGATAGCCAATCACATGTCCTCATTTTTACCAATGTTGACAGCTTGACGAATTCCCACGCAATGATTCGCGTTGTTCGCGATTTACCATCAAACAAAAATGGCGGAGGATGTTGAGACAAACGCGTATATACATTTTATGGACGAACGTGACTTGTTGACTACAGAGTTAAGCGATTTCAATGACTTATGTTTTGAAACCTGCATCTTGGAAGGAACGAGTTATGTAACCGACAGGATTTTGTACAGAATGGCAAATGGAAGACTATAGTCGATAAGTACGATCTCTCTGACTTTAATAAACGCATTCTCGGTTTCCTTTGCGGGATTAAAATATGATGACTTAATTCCTATATGGTGATAAAGTAGACAGATAGAGCTCTATAACAGTACCAAACATGAAAGGAAAACTTGAATCATGCGTCCGATAAAAATTTTTGAACCCGTGTTATCGGATTCAAGTGAACTTGCAAAGTACGTATGTTAAATATAGCTGTCTCCTTAAAAAAAGATTTAAAAATCTTTTTTTAAGGAGACAGTTCCGTATATGGCACAACCTTGAATGTGGTACCATTGAAAACTAGACAATTAAGCGATTTCAGTTACAGATGTTTGAAACCTGTATCTTGGAAAGATCGAGTTTTGTAAGCGACAGAATTTTGTGAACATTGGCAATTTGCAGACTACACTGAGTCAACAAGTAATTTATCGCTGACTTGGTAAACGCGTTCTTGATTTTCTTCGCGGGATTAAAATATGACGACTTAATTCTTAGATATTCATAAATTAGACCGATATCAGACAAACTAACCCTTAATCTCAATAAAACAAATTTCGTAATTTTTCGCCCTTATCAAAAACGCCTTTCATTTCTTCCTACAATATGTCTAGATAGCAGCAACAATATAGATATTCGTATAAACATAACAACTTTCTTTAATTTTCCAGACATGTTTCGACGGTACATCCGTCATCTTCAGTGTTACATATTTTGAAATCGCCGTTGAATTTAAAGCGCGCGCGATCTTACAAACTTCGTTACATTGCGTTGTCAATATTGCGTATTAAATCAAAACAGAACAAAAGAAAAATTTAAATGAGTGACGCTTAGTTCCTTACAGGGAGAGAGTCAGGTTAATGTGTTTCACCTGCTGGTTGAGATCGGGCTTCTCCCATTTTATATACATGGATTCCTTAAGCTTCACTTGGTACTTAGTGGCTGCAGAGTCCAGGATCTCGAAGCAATCCTGTGTGCAGGATGCCTTACAAGACTCTGAACTCTGCAGATGTTTAAAAACGTTCGAAGATCTGTCTGAAAGTAAGTGCTCGCGCACTCGTGTGGAGAAGTGTCGGCTGGTTTCACCAACATAACAAGCATTACAACTTGCACACGAAAATTTATAGACCACACGCGTGCGAAGCCCTACAGGGACAGCATCTTTCACATTAAAAAGACTCCTGACTTTGAAAGTAGTGAAGACTAACCTTATATCAATAGGTTTACATAACCGATTAGCAAGTTTGCGTATACACCTCTGTGCCGTGACTGAGAAGTGCCCAACGTAAGGGATTTTAAAGAAAAACTTAGGTGTTTCCTGGGGCTCGATTCCTGAATGAGACTGTGTTTTCCCTCCCTTGACTGCTGTCTGAATATATTTAGAAATATATTTGTTGATAAGGTTTTCAGGGAAGAGATTCCTCCGCAGAATGACAGACAATTTTTGAAGATCAGTATGGAACCCCATCCAAGTGTTGTTTATCTTAAAAGTTCTATCAATCAAGGTTTTGATTAACCCCAGTTTGTAGGTAAAGGGGCAAAAACTCAGATAACTGGTGAGCAAACCTGTGAAAGTTTTTTTCCGGTAAACGGTGGTTACACTTTGGTGCGGGTCAGTGTTATTGATTAGAACATCTAGGAAAGGTAGAACATGGTCTTCTTCTTTTACTGATTATCCTGGCCCGCCTCGATTAGCACTGCTACCTGCGGAGCCAGGGGAATAAGGACTTATTGTCAAATAATAAAATATTGTTGTTGTTGTTGTTGTTGTTGTTGTTGTTTGACATGAAAGGAAAACTTGAACAGACAGTGCGATAAAAATGTATGAACACGTGGTATCGGATGGAAGTCAATTTGCAAAGCGCGCATGTTAAATATACCTGTATCTTCGTACATCGGACAGTGTTGAAATTGGTATCACTGTAAACAACACAGTTAAGCGATTTGAATGATATATCTTTGCATCTTGTATCTTGAAAGTAACGAGTTTTATAGGCGACAGAATTTTGTACACAATGAAATATCGCGGACTACAGTCACCCAAGTAACATATTCCTGACTTGGTCAACGCGTTCTCGATTTTCTTAGCGGACTTAAACTATGGTGACTTAATTCTATGATATACATAAGTTAGACAGCTAACGCTTTCAAACAGTACTACACATGACAGGAAAATTTCAATTGACCGCGCGATAAAGATTTTTAAAACCGTACAACGTGCAACGCACGCGTAAAATATAGCTCCCTCTTTCAAAATTATTTAACACGGTTTCCTTCGTTAGACAGTCGTAAAATTGGTATCAGAGTGTACAGTTAACCGATTTCCATGATATATGATTGCAAACTGTATCTTGACAGGGACGAGTTTTGTAAGCGACAGAATTTTGTAGACGATGAGAAAGTGCGCACTAAAATGGACAAGTAACGCAATGCAACGAAGGTAAACATATCTGCATCTGTCAAAATTATTTAACACGGTTTGATAGATTGGAAATTCTTCAAATTGGTGTCACTGTAAACTAGACAGTTAAGCAATTCCAAGGATGCATGTTTCAAACTTGTATCTTGCAGACAATGAATTTTATCAGGCCATGCAACTCAATTTTGAAAACGGAGAATGACATCGCACAGAATTTGCTGCACTTTCCCTCCTCCACGAATCTTCCACGTAACGCGCGTGGTAACATTATCCGCGGGAAAATTGTTATCATCTAAAAATAACCTAAGAGGGATTACGATGGGAATAGGGCCAATATGAGGGATTACTTCTCTTACCTTCATGGTCTCTTGGCAAAATATAATAATTGGGCTTTTGGCGGATATTGATTTTGACTTCTGGAGATACCTCAAAGCTATATTATTTCTTTCAGCATACATAATATTCAATTTTAATTTGTTTTGTAATCTGTTATGAGAATAATTACAGTGGTCGGTTGTCAATCTAAAATGACGCAAGGACGTCACACATTCACTATGATGTCAAAGGAAGTTGAAGAGGTGACAAATTGGAACGATTTGAAGAGCTTTTTGTTGACGGTTTCCAAAGAAAATACAGCAACTCCTGTTGATCGGTGATTGAAGAATTTTCTTAAAAGCATCTCATGTCTTAAAGGTTTTTAATTTGAGGGATAAGCTGTTTTCTACTTAGCATCGTTTTTCGGAGGTAAGCTTCACTGTTATCTTTTGACTTAAATTTTTGTGGCACGTTTTCCTTCACTCGGCCGAGTTCTTGTTTCCCGAAATCAAGATATTCAGTAACACTCAAAATTTCGAAATGTAAGAGATGTCCTGTGAATTGAAAGCGACTCAATCTCTCCTTCTCACGACAGGTAAATACCGCAAGTGAATTCTGAACCCGTCATGGCCAATAACCATTTTAGAATAATCAAAGGCAGTGCACATGTTGTTTGAAAGGTTATTAAAATTAGAGGTTGCACCAACTGCGCGAAAACCCATTTTTCTGTCAAATACAAAAACAATTAAGTAAAAAACTCTGTATAATCAAACTCTGTCTAACAGCGGGACAGAAATAGCTCAAGTTAGTCTGACAAGCAATTCCCCTTTCTGAATGACTCAGCTATTATGTCATTGGTCACAAGAAAACATTCCGCAGATAGATTTTTTAAAAATCAGCAAAATACTTCATTCCATTAAATCAAACATTTGCTAAAAGTTAATTTATTAAACGGACCACCGCAGGAGGATTAATTCTTATTAACTGTAGAAAATGTTTTATATTCTGTACGATAAAGTCTTATCAGTGAAGAACTGAGTGATTGAAATGAAAAGGATAACAAAACATATTCTTCCAGGCGGGTAACACCCCACACCACGGACAAAGCGAAAAGCGCCTCGAGATCTAAGATCGTTCCCGGTTTTCCGAAATTGTGCATAATCAAAATTAATAAACGAGAAAACTTAAACGTCTCACAGTGGATGAAAGATGAAATGCTTATCCGGAAAGATTATCCACATTATACTAAAAACATTGAGCCACGCTCGAAAACACTTGAATTCACCGTAATCCTTACTTTCTTTAATCAATAAATTACTGGAAGGAAAGTAGAACATTTTCATTTCATTTCTCCGTTGACTGTTGGGGCTTATTGTTTCAATTCCCGAACGGATTCGTATTAAGAGTAATTCCTGTTTAACCTTGATTTTTCTGAACTGAATGCATAAATCAGGAACAATGCTAATTCATAACCCCTTATAAGCTCAAATCTTGGTGTACACAATTCCTGACAATTGAGGACTAAAAAGAAAAAAAAAAAGAAAATAGAAAGGTATAATATAACAGAATAATATTCATTTTGTATTTATTTTGCGTTTTGCATTTTATTTGCGAATCAACTAAAACCAATTATTTAACTAAGATTTAATTTATTCAATCTTCGTATTGAGAAACAAATGGTCGGCTAAAATTCTGACATTAAATACCTTTTACTTTATTGCCGGAAAAAGTGTTTTTTTTCTTTGAAAGCTACTTCTTTGTTAGTGAGGATTAAAACAAAATAGTAAAATCAGGTATATTTAGATGACTAATGGCAATGCATTATTTATTTGGTCTCGCCATGATCAATAATAATTCGTTCCTTAGACCGCAAAATGAAACATAATATACAGCGGCGGTCAGTGAGTTGCTTGCTTACAGCAACCGCCGGTTTTCTTAACCTGAGCCACAGAGCGTAAAAGTCATTGCTTCAGTATTCAAAGGTAAAGGTTCCAGAACGCTATAGCTTAAAATGGACAAACTCGACGTAAAATTCACGAATAATAGAGAGATTTAGCATAACTTTTACTTGACACGCGAACGGCTAAAGTGATCACGCGAACATGATTTTCCCGCCATTTTCTACGCCGTCGCCGGCTGCGACTTGCCGTTTCTACGTGAAAGTAGGCATTTTCGCTTTTGCCGTATACGTGAAACTTTTATTCTCGTTTTCTTCTACGTAAGCAGTTGTCTGCGGAATGATCCCAAAACCATTTTCCGGTATGCCAAAAGAGGAAACATTAGTTCTTCATGTTATAAATCGTTCATAACTGACTCCTTGCATCAATTTTCTTTATGAACTCACCTTGACTCTCTGTTGACCGACAAAACAGCTTCATCGAAACTCGCAAAATTTGACGGGTAAGGGTTCTCATTTTACATAGCATCTTTCTCTTCAAACAATGTTTAAAAAGACACCGAGTTTTTATTTTTGCCTTTTATTAACTTAATATTCGAGTTCCCGTGGGTCACAACCTTCTCTCCATTTTACCTGAAACGTGAAGGGGCAAAAGCCGACGTTTGCCGACGTTTGCCGTTTCACGTAAACGTGATGCCAAATATCTCTAAAATCAGTGGGAATTACCTGATCCTCAGTCAATATATAACGTATGACCAGCTGCCGTGATAACGAATACGTCTGACTCATCATTCCGATAAAACTCAATCGGATTTCAGCTTTAACGCTTTGGCCATCTTCAACAACAGAATTTCTTGTCACTGCACTTTTCATTTATCTCGAGAAATGCCTGAACAATAAATATATTTAGAGTTCACGCGGCCTGCATTAAAACGACAGTCCCTGTTAGTGGGAATTCTCAATTTATTTATTTATGCTAGCTCAGTCATATTTTAGACACTGAAAGGCTTCATATTTTAATTTTGAGAAAGACTTTTTTATTATGTATGCATGCCAATTCTAAAGTTTAACTAATGGCATCATTATCTCCATTTGATGTCCAAAGCCATACCTCTTCTTTACCGGGACAATGGATATTTCTCGTAACGATTTTCCGCATAAATTTTAACGACTCATGAAAAAACTTTTCCCCAGCTGACGATTTTCAAACCGAAATCATGCAAGACGTTTAAAAGAATGGCCAAAGAAACAACTTCCAATAATGAATTGTCAGTTTGGTCAGGAATGGAATGGAATCGTGTATTCCACTTCTCTCAACAGCTCACCCCCCACTGTTTATATTTGTGAAGGTTTGAAGATGTTCAATATCTCATCGAACTCTTGTCGAAGTAATGTCTCACATGTTCACTATCTGCCATATTCTCTCTCCTGGTGAACGGGTTGGTGGGTGGTAACCTCCTCCTGTTTTTGGTTTTGTTGTTTTTATTTCGTTTTTTTGTTCCTCTTTAAAACGTATAACGGAGTCTTCCACTGATCACTTAAAGTTAAAAGAGGCCGCCTACATGTTAATTGAGGAGAAATAAACGATTTATTTTTTTCAACACTATTGTGTTCACCTTTTACATTACGTCACACTTTTTTACAGCTTTCACTTAGTGTGCCTCAATTTCAACACCACAGCAAGTGGTTCTCATTGGGGAAGCCCTAAAAAAACAACAATTAGCCATAAGCTAGGGCATGATTTTATTTATCTGATAAAATAAAAATAAATATTGGATAAAACAATGTAATATATATAATTATTGGTTCAAATTTAAAGCCATTAACAGTCGACACGAACGCCTCCTGGCTTGACAAGTGCGGATGATGGTGGCGTTCCAATAAAGCCATTGAAGAATTACTGAATAAAACCTTTGATAACGTAGGATTTATTGCCAAATTTAAGGAAACGGGAAGCACATGTATCGGACAAGACTGAAAGCACTCACCTTTCACTAACGTTGTCCAGGTTCATATTATGGTCATGCTATTTAGGAGGGAGGAAGACTCGGAGAGTGCTAGACTTCAGAATCTCGCTGGCACCACTGAATAGCTGAAGTTTCTGTGATGGTCTTCATTCAACCTCTCCGCTCTGCCGCTTGAGAATAGCTAAGTGTGGTTTGCGGCCCGACACTTCTTTTCGTTATTTTTTTATCATTTAATCTAAAAACCCTTTAGGCCCCCTCAACGGCTAAGTATAATGCATACAGTGGCTCCCTGCTTCAAGGTATTTCTCTCCAGGCTTAATCAGTCCTCCACTTCTAATAAATCATTTGACTCTTAATCAAATGGAAATTAATTTTTTAAAGCTCTTGAATTACAGAAAAGATAAAATTATGGGTCGTTTGTATAAAAGCATTTATTATTCGGAAGTATCACGGAAAGTCGATCAACAAGGATTTTTATTCTGCTTTTACTTTTATTATTTTCGTATTTGATATACGAACCGTAAACTGCACACAAAGCAGCTTTTTGCCAAATCGAACACACTCTGTTTAAATGAAGAAAAGCCCGGGTTAAGGGGAGCGGGGAAAGTGTTGTCAAAACCGGGAACCCCTTAATTTACAACAACCATGAAAACAAGGGACGAAATACCTATTTGCTTTTCCTGGCTCTGTTGTTCCTGAGATAATAGCTCTAGCTCTCCGCACGGATTACCGTCTAATTTTCGTGCTGGATTTATTTGCGCCTTAGATATAAAGGAATAACCCATCCCTACCTTATATGGTATACAGTCTGGCAGTCACATTCCCTCGTTAACTTTGGGTAGGTTACTAATTGTACCTGCGTTGTACTTTTCATGGAAAGAATTCCCCAAATAACACTGTAAAAAAAGTTAAGTAACGCTAACCCAAATTCAAAACTACTGAAAATCTTATATATCCATTTTATTTCTTTTGCTTGTAAGTTCAAATTCACGTCCATCACGAAAATTAATTTAAGTTACCTTTGACAACAATAACCCACCATGGAGGGCATTTATCGTGTTTTAGTTCATGGAAATTAGACGGAACATTTTCATTCTCGTTAGCAGCTGTATTTGTCTCCAGGTTTTGGGATGTTTTCTTTGTCAGTTGAGAATTTTTAATTGAACCGGCGATCGCCGGCAAAACTGACTTGATCTTCCGTGGGTGAGTCAGTCATGATCGTCATCAATTTATAATCAACTCCGCATGCTCCCCATGCGGAGCTTCCAACCTTTTTGTTGGCGTACACCACTGTGATGTGTTCAATAAGTATTGTGGTTATGCCCCTAATGAAATTAAGAAGTTTTAAAGCACAGCTTTATGAGACCATTCCTTTTTATTCTCGGGCATCATCCAACAAATAATATTTGGCAGCCTTAAAATGGGATTTTATTGTGGTTTTATGTAAGCTATCTAACTTTCTCGTTTGTGGCAAGGGAATTATTTAAATAACTCTCTAAAGTACTAAAGTGCCGGGACCATATCGAACAATTTCAAATACCTATATAGGCTTTTTTTGCTATATACAAACTTTGCTACATTTTGATTTCAATATTTTCGTCATTAAACCCTTGAAATTTAAAAAGAACAGAGCTAATTTTGAGTGGGAAATATTTCTCAGTGCGGAATCAGTTCCTCAGCATGATACTAAACTCTAAACCTTACACGCAGGTGGCAAATCTCTTCTATTGGCCTTTAAGTTTCTAATGGCAATGCTTTTTTTTTAGCTAAACACATTCCCTCGCCTTATCACAACGTCCTTCTCAAGCATCGTCTTCAAGATGCCAGTACAAAGATTGCGAGATGTTAAGTCCCTTCTCTTACCGGTGTCCATGTTATTTTTTCTTTTGGTGTCAACTGGTAAGGAAATTTCACTGTACGCCGCCTGAGATAAAATTTATTATATTTATGTACAGTTAAGCTGTGCTTACTATGATCTAAGGGTAAATCCGACCGGGTGTGGTTCCTTCCTTCCTTCCTTCCTTTAAATCGGTATTATGCACTCTTTAAAACACTTAGTGAAATGTGGCCATCTCTGAAAAAACTTGCCTCAGAGATGAAAACATGTCAACTAACGCCATGTCAGGATAACATATAAAAACATAACATATAAAAACTACACGTAACCCATAATCCCTCGATTCGCTCTGACGAAGGGCTAACGCTCGAAACGTCAGCTTTTAGAATCTCTGTACGGTGGTCAATTTACATTATCAACTCCGTTGATAAACCAAATTTTTGTATACTACTTCCCCACCGACGCAGCACCACAGTTTCTTTAGAAACTACCCCTTCATTAACGTTTTCTCAGTCTTTTTGTAAGCTGTGCTTACTATGATCTAAGGGTAAATCCGACCGGGTGGGGTTCCTTCCTTCCTTCCTTCCTTCCTTCCTTTAAATCGGTATTATGCACTCTTTAAAACACTTAGTGAAATGTGGCCATCTCTGAAAAAACTTGCCCCAGAGATGAAAACATGTCAACTAACGCCATGTCAGGATAACGTTGTAAACGGTATGATGTTAGCAATTGAAGCATTATTTGTTGAAGTGATTATTATTTTTTTTACCAGCTGAAAGAAACGTGACCAGAAATGCTTACCAGAGACTGCTTTTGCGTTTATTCGAGGAATACAATAGTGACGGGCACCCTGGTGGAGGATCTAGTGTCAAAGTCTGGGTAGGAGCCAAGGTGGTACGCATTGTCAATATTGTAAGTATTAAAATAGCCCAAGACAAGAGAGTATGAGGTAAGAAAGCGAATCCAAGTGCCTTGTGATGATTACTTCAAATTTATTTTCAGATTGCACCCATGCTTAGAAGGTTATTTTAATCTTTTGTTCCCACGACCGCGCGGTTCACTAACTGACCAATTAGAAGTCGTCCTTGAAAGAACCACGTAGTATGACACTGAGCTAATAATATATTTCAGATATTTTTATCGTGACAGAGTCTGATATTGGGAATCCGCTCTCTTGCCTCTTATTCTCTTGCCCAAGGATATGAAATTGCTGCGGATATTTAACAATTATTCTACGAGGGTGCGCTGGATAAGTGATAGATAACCAACGAGGTGCGCCGAGTTGGTTATAATCATCTTTTATCCAGCACGCCCGAGTAGAATAATTGTTTTCATGATTGAAAACTCCAGGATCAACAACTCTTCCATGTCGATTTTATTTATCTGCCTCGGTCAATTCCGGTCCAAAACGGCTTTTGTCGGCTATTTTTTTCTCAGAGCTGCAAAATTGATTTCAGCTCGCTTTATTGCTGACGCGTTCCTTGACCATATTAGGTACAGCAGGTGTAAGAACTGATAGCCTGTGTCCGGCGAGCTAATGAAAATGCTTGAAATCTGATATCCGTAGTTCACTTTTTAATAATGTTGTTTACATTGCGTAATAGAAGGAAAAGTGAAGAACCCTTTACCCGGAGACCAAGCGTGGATTAGATAAGAGTGTTGTTATGGCATTGGTGGGCTCCCCAGCACAGTCACAAATGAGTCTATTTTTAGAATACCCGTTACCACGAAAATCAGTTGTCATGTCCCTGAAAAAACCATGGCAGAAGTAGTCACGCGGGATATGGCTTCTTTTGATTGGTTAAAATTGGCGGCCCTTTGTTTGTTTCACGCGCAAAGTGTATCTAAAAATAAATCCATTTGTGACTGTGCTGGGGCAAGGCCGCAAAGTGATAGATCAACACTCTTTATATCTAATTCACTCTTGCCTATATCTTTTCATCATTTTGAAATACCTTCGTGTTTCGGGTGTGGTGTAATCAATGACAGACCATAGGTCTTTTATGATTGGCTATTGTGAAAACACCTGTGAAAACTTCCCTGAGAGTTCCCGGACAGGGTTGATTCAGAGGGTTAACACAGAAGATGGAGGCTCCGGTTAATGGGCTCCGGGAAAAATTCAATTGATTAGTACAAGGTAAAAATAAAGCAATTTAAGGCCAAGGGTTTCTTAAAAAAACATTGACATTTTTGACATGGATTTCGCTTGAATTCTGATTGTCGCTCGCCCAGTTCGCTCGCTCCGCAGCAGTTAATGATGACCGATACCCGAATAGTGCGAACGAAAAAGGAGCTTCCGTTTTTTGTCAGCCGTTACTTTTTTATGACATATCATGAGCTACGATTATTTTTTTTTTTGGCAGAACGAAAAGAACAATGCAATGCAGGCTCAGTGGTGGATGACGTTGGTAAGACAACCACTTCCGCTTTTTTTTGTTCGGTTTCTTAATGAAAATGATGATGGTGACCTTGAATAATATGACAATGATAATTATAATGATGACGAACACTTGTCGCGGTATGGGAGCCGTCGTAAATGAGCGAGAATGACGATAAATGATAATAAATCGAAGGCTCCACTTGTTGATTAGTTCTGATTGAATTTAAAAAGAAGGGCCGAGCACGGAGTTTCCGGTGTTGTCGTCTTCCACAGTCCAGCGCACTTTCACAACGAGCTCGCAATAAATGGCTTCACGTTCTTGTGGTAACCTGCCGAATTTGTACACGGCGAAACCAGAAGTCCGTAACACAGAAGTGTCGATCTTTCAAGAAATACAGTATGATCTATTTTTAGAAGGGCTTCTGCTATTTTGCATTTAGTGTGAGCAATTTCTCGCGTAGAAACATGGTTTTATAGAGCAATCAGAAGCGTTGTGGCCACCAGACTCGATCTGATTGGGCATTAGTTGGCGGGACCTGTATTCCAGATTACGATAATACGGTGTCTGATTGGCCAAGGCCAAATAAAAGGGATCGACACTTCTGGATTATGCATTTCTGGCAAAACGAATAAAAGAAGAATCGAATTTGCTCTCTGAGGAAATGAAAATTATAACTAAATTGCTGCGTTAGCTTCCGTTATGGAGAGGCCTTGTCAGTTGAACTCATTAACACCTTTTGTATTTACGTAAGTCTGCTTTTAGTGCTCTCATTACAAAGAATATAATTAGGGAGACGACCCAGCAAACGTTAGTTTTTGTCGCTATCTGTATAATTGATGCTTGAATTAGATTTGAAAATTAAATCATTTTAAAAGAACTTTTTGATTGTCGTATAAACATAACAACTTTCTTTAATTTTCCAGACATGTTTCGACGGTACATACGTCATCTTCAGTGTTACATATTTTGAAATCGCCGTTGAATTTAAAGCGCGCGCGATCTTACAAACTTCGTTACATTGCGTTGTCAATATTGCGTATTAAATCAAAACAGAACATAGCAAAAATTTAAATGAGTGACGCTTAGTTCCTTACAGGGAGAGAGTCAGGTTAATGTGTTTCACCTGCTGGTTGAGATCGGGCTTCTCCCATTTTATATACATGGATTTCTTAAGCTTCACTTGGTACTTAGTGGCTGCAGTCCAGGATCTCGAAGCAATCCGGTGTGCAGGATGCCTTACAAAACTCTGAACTCTGCAGATGTTTAAAAACGTTCGAAGATCTGTCTGAAAGTAAGTGCTCGCGCACTCGTGTGGAGAAGTGTCGCTGGTTTCACCAACATAACAAGCATTACAACTTGTACACGAAAATTTATAGACCACACGCGTGCGAAGCCCTACAGGGACAGCATCTTTCACATTAAAAAGATTCCTGACTTTGAAAGTAGTGAAGACTAACCTTATATCAATAGGTTTACATAACCGATTAGCAAGTTTGCGTATACTCCTCTGTGCCGTGACTGAGAAGTGCCCAACGTAAGGGATTTTAAAGAAAAACTTAGGTGTTTCCTGGGGCTCGATTCCTGAATGAGAATGTGTTTTCCCTCCCTTGACTGCTGTCTGAATATATTTAGAAATATATTTGTTGATAAGGTTCTCAGGGAAGAGATTCCTCCGCAGATTGACAGACAATTTTTGAAGGTCAGTTAGGGATGTTGGTGAAGAGGCTTTCAACATCGAAGGACACCATAAACATCCCATGCAAAGATAGCTCATTGATTTCCTTCACAAAAGTGAAGGAATCTGAAGCAATGAATGTGGATGGAATATGAGGTTGGAGTAGATTACTTAAGTATTTGGCCAAGCTATAGTTGTAGGTGCCTATGGAGGAAACTATGGGCCGAAATGGTGGGGTGGAATTTGGCGCTCGTGGTTTGTGCATCCTAGGGAGACCATCGCAATGTAACGAAGTTTGTAAGATCGCGCGCTTTAAATTCAACGGCGATTTCAAAATATGTAACACTGAAGATGACGGATGTACCGTCGAAACATGTCTGGAAAATTAAAGAAAGTTGTTATGTTTATACGACTATCTATAGTGTTGCTGCTATCTAGAACTTTTTGATTCTATTAAGGATTGGAACAATCCAGATCTGTCTTGGAATCCAAAGGACTTTGATGATTTAAAAACAATTCACGTGGAACCTTCAAAGGTGTGGGTCCCAGATGTCTTATTGTACAACAAGTGAGTACTAAGATCGGCACTACTTGTATTTGAAGTCCCTTAAATTAACAGATTCGAAACATGCAATGAAACTGAGATTCTTTCGCTTCTTTCCAGAGTTCATGCAGGCCCCCTCGCTCAATGCTTCGAAATAGAAATCAACACACATATGACCAATTTTTTATGACAAATAGTACAGTCAAATAGAAAAACAGACCGATCACACAGATGATTTTATAACCTCCAAATAAGATTTAGACTGGAAATAAGTATGACTGGTTTCTACAATATTTCGGTACTTTTTACCTGAATCCATCGTCGACAACCCGAGAGCAATTAGGGAACGCATCTTTTACATAGAATCTATAGAGGGCTAAGCTGAGGAAAGGTGACGTCGTTCTGCGTATGTGTATGAAGGTCGGTATCACCTGATGGCCATCTTTACAATTTCTCCATCGCTAGATCCCATCTTCAAGCCAATAATTTATGGCGTGGCTTCTTATGAATGCCGTAACCGTGATACTTTCGAGTTACCTACCCTATTTTACCCCGTTAAGGGTAACCCTAATTCATAAAAATTCACAATATGGTGGCATCATTTTTTTGTATTGTAGTTGGTAAGAAACTATAGTTTGCTTTCCAGCGCTGATAAAAGCATGGATGCCGCTGGGGGTCTTGAAAAGTACAAAACCAAAATTTCTATATCGTTCGATGGAAACAACTCTTGGATGGCACCAGCTATGTTTCAAAGCATTTGCAAGATTGATATAAAGTATTTCCCTTTTGACGAGCAAAAGTGTCACATGAAGTTTGCTTCTTGGGCTTACGATGTGTCAAAACTGGATGTTTGTGTTCACAAGGAAGAGTCTGGTTTAGTAAAAGGAATCTACCAGCCATCAAATGAGTGGAATCTTAACAGCGTTGATGTAGTGAGAAACGAGGTATGAGACGATCAGTTTACAGTGATGCTTGTGACAAATTTCATAGAAATAGCAAGGCATTTTTCCACAATACTTACCACTGAAGCAACAGTTCAATCAGTAGAACTAAAAAAATTAAGTCGGTTACATACGTCTTCTCGTTACCAAATATTCATTCTTTACGCTCTGTTGTGCCCATATGATTTTAGTTTTATTTTACTGCGATAAGACTAATATGAGCCGGTGTGACCAAGTAGTTATAAAACAGGCTCGTAAGTTGCCAACTGTTCTGCCTCCTGTCTGCTGGATTTGTTAAACCTGTGACGTCAATTTATTCCCTTGGTCTTACAAAGCTCAGCAGTAATTAAAGTTGTACTATATATTTCATCATACTATATTACATTATGGCTAACTCGACCATGGTTTTACAGTACTCGTCATTGATTTTATCGTAGGTCAAGTACAACTGCTGTCCTCACCCTTACTCAGAAGTATTGGTGACCCTCAACCTCGAGCGACGGTCAAGATATTACGTCATTAATCTGGTGTTTCCATGCGCGCTGATAGCCTGCATGGTTTTTTTTACTTTTGTGTTGCCACCGGAATGCGGTGAAAGGGTATCCCTGTGCATAACCATTCTCATGGCCATGACAATCTTCCAGGAACTTACGTCAACCAAACTGCCGCCGAGCTCTGACACCTTTTTTCTGATTGGTATGTACTCGAAGGGCATATGCATTATAGATGAGACTGATCAACTGTATAAGGTAAAATTTATGCGCAATAACTGAGCCGCATTACAGTTCAGATCAGTTGAATAGAGTAAGATAACTACATTTTCTTGTCTTCGATACCGACGAAAATATGGACACCCTAATATCCGGTAATATCATCTACGTTATATCATGTATCTTTTGGTAAATAAACTCTTTGTTTTTGCAGGTACGTACTATACCGTCGCAATTTTTGAAATTGGCCTAGCAATTGCAGCGACTTGCGTTGTTCTGAACTTTTACTACAGCAAAACAAAAATGCCTGGTTGGATGCGTACACTTTTCCTAAAAACAATGGCGCCTGTTTTGAGAGTAAACATAAGATCAAGACACTTCTCTTTTAAAGACAACCAGCTTCCGAAGGAAGTTTTACATGCGCACGAGGTCACTCACAACCCGGCTTTTGACTCGTTAAACATTACTGACGGAGGACGTGGTTGGGGTGGAATCACAGACGTTTTTGAACAAAGCCAAAGTGTGACACTTACTTCTGTTAATGCGTCAGTGAAGGAATCTCTAAGCTATGATCACGCCACAGAGGAAGAACAAGAGGAAAGTCCGGCTCTAAAGTTAAATGGTGTTTCTTTAAGAGGTAAAGTTTCCACGCTTGCCGAAAAGACCACAAGTAAGAACACTACAAAAACGCTTGAGAAGAAAGAGCCGACCTTGCAACAGATGATAGAATGGCAGGATGAGTGGCGAGCTGCTTCCCAAGTCTTGGACAGGATCATTATTGTTTTTTCTGTCATAATCGGATTTATCTCTGCAGCTGCTATATTTTTACAGGCTCCAAGGGTGAGACAGATATTTCAAATTTCGTAACATAATGAAAGAACTGATCTGATGCCCTCTTTAGGTGGTGAACGATTGCCTGCCGATTGACAAGTGACGTGACTGCCAACCAAAAGGCAATAACCAAACACAATCTTGCATGAATGCTCAGTGATAAAGATAACTCACAAAGTTAAATTTAAAACAAGTAAGTTACCGGCATGTAAACATACACTGATATAAAACTATAAGCTTGTATACTAATCAGCAAGTGTACAATAACACATCGTCCAAAAAGAATTAAAAAATAATCGTCTTGCCCTGGAATCAACTTCGTACTTAGCACCAATGTTTTTGCCTTCTGAATTTCCACTCTGCTAGGAACAGGGTTAACCTTAACCTAATTCCTAACACTTCTTTAAATGACACCATGCATTTGTTTGTGCATGTCATCATGTATTCAGAGAACGAGATCAGACTTTCCCTCTGGACGGCACTGGCATCTTGCATAAGACATAAATCATAGAAATGGCATGGGGAAAATGCGTGGTAACATCAAACGATTCGGACGTACTAAAAAAAAGGGAAAAACACAAATTGCAAACCAAACCGTTTATTTTGGGCGGAGCCAATCTAAACTCGCGGCGCTATTTTAGTGATGGTTGTGTCATTTACGTACTTCCCTGAGGAAAACGCCATTTATTGCAAATCCCTCAATCATTCAGACGAAGAATCACTGTGCATGTTTGGTCACCAAGGAGACACCAGCAGATACCAAACAACCCGAAAGGCAGTCCACGACAACGCCACGAAGCAACACCTATGGAAATTATTTTACACTCGGTAACCTTGTATACGTAAATTCGCCGTTGCAAGGAAACATAAAATGAAATGTTTATTTGTGAGGAGTGCATCAAATTTCAAGGTTATTTCTGTCTCAAAAGTATTAAGGGTTAGAGAATTCCGCTCCTGAGAGCGACCCGCAGCTAGCATAGCTAATCGAGGCAGGTCGTTTGATAGATTCAACTGTGAAAGATTCATATTTAGATTAATTATGTAGTATAAAAGAGAAAAAGAAAGAAAAAAAAGAAAAGCATAAAGTTTTTAAAGTTAAATAAATAAGAAATAGCATGATGTAAAATTTACGATAAATTACAAAATAATGACGGTATAACTGGATGATGATTTCGTGGCAAAACTCGACCATGATAACCAAATGTTACTTAAAACTTCGAAACGCTTCTAGTCCGGAGTCTTGCTTTGATTTCCCGAGGAACCATCTTGTTCTTTTATCCCTAGTTAGGTAACTTAAAATTAAAATTCAGCTCCTCGGTTGCAAAACCTTGAATTAGTGAACAAACAAGGCAATCATATGGCGGAGCAATAACAGGGGAGTATTTGGTACAACTTTTACCATTTTAGGGAGTTGGAGGTATTTTGCACCAAGAGGCTCTTTTGCCTGTTCTTGAAAACTCTCGTCGCCCGGGATGGCGCGTCCGCCAGGGATGGCGCAGTGGTGAGAGCACTCGCCTCCCATCAATGTGGCCCGGGTTGGATTCCCGGAGTCGGCGTCATATGTGGGTTGAGTTTGTTGGTTCTCTACTCTGCATCGAGAGGTTTTCTCCGGGTACTCCGGTTTCCCCTCTCCTCAAAAACCAAGATTTGACTTGATTTACTTTCATTGTTCATTTCAGTTTACAGTGTCCCCAATTAGCGCTCCAGCGCTAGAACGACTAGACACTTAAATAAAGTTCCTTTCCTTTCCTTTCCTTTCCCAAAATGACCCCCATCCTGGTCTCCGAAGATGAACATAAGACATTGCTACATTGCCTTCAAAGCGTCGAAGTCTTTTTAAATTAAAACTTGGTTAGTCCAGAACAAAGATGATTGCAATCATCATTGTATGTACATATATGCATATTCGTGTAATGTATATGAAAAACGCTTTAGCCATGCCAAGTTTTCAATAAGGAGAGTTTTTGGATTAACGAGAGGAATAGTTTGAGGCAGAGCAAGTTAAAATTAACGCAACAGCACATATGACTTGCAGAAGTTTCTAAGAAATTTAAGATAACAAAAGCAGAATAGTACATAAAATAAAGCATAACATTTCCCCTATTACAAGGGATTATCACCATTTGTCCTCGATGTGCAAATTGAACTTCCGAGAGGGATTAAAAAGGGCGCGAAGGCAGGTGGCTTTAAGGGTAGAGTAGGGTTTATCAACGTAACATGTCCCAGCAGACCCTTGGGCCAAATCCTTAAAGCCTGATTTTCACTGGCAACGCAAGCAAGCAAGCTCAACGGAGCACAAGGGATAAGTGCCCTATTGTACTTTTACCCTCCGACAAATAGAGAAAATATAACAAGATAACAAGATGCTTTTCGGAGTTGTTATCTTGTTATAAGTAGCTTACGTTAAGTGAAAACAAACGTCAACACAAGCATAACTTTCGATCAAAATCAACCACGGCCTCCGCCATTTTGTTCAAATACTCATACACGGGGAATCTGAAACGAGTGCTTTAATTGGTCAGACACGCCCATACGTACTGAATTCACACGGAAAAAGGCGATACGCGAGCACAAGGGAAAGCACTAGATACTAGGAAAAATTTGACCATTGTGCTTGTACTTGTGCTTGCGCTTGTGTGATGCCGTTTTCAGTGTGAAATATGATCTGTTGTGCGGCGCTTGTGCTTGTGTCGCAGTGAAAACCAAGCTTACCAAACGTTCCTCGCCGTTTCGTTGGGAAGGTAATGAATAAAAATTGATTGTATGCTAAATCTATTGCAGGAAACTTCCCGTCAGATCGTCGTCACTTAGGAAACACTATTACGTGCGAACATTTCAATAAAACCACTTGCCAGTTTTTCATTAAGTTTCGAGAAGCCACGATTTCATCGAATTACATAAACTGATTAACATGTACATCAAGAAATTTGAACGATCTTTAAGCTTCTCTGAAATCCTAAACTATAGCGTACAATGCAATAAGCGGCTACTTATAGTAAAATTTAATAATGGCTTCTTGTGAATAGAGTGCATCATCATATCTCAAAGGTTTGAGACAAAAGCTCTGTTTTGACAATAAAAACTGTGCTGATTATACACTTTGCATTTGAATTTGTTGTATTTAATCCAATCCAAGAGTGAAGCCACCTTTGAAATTGACATAGAAAGAAAATATCTTCAGTTGTGTCAACACTCGAGGTAGTGCTGGCATAAAACGACATTTTCATTGCCTTTATTCCCAGAAAAGATTTCCTGCTGTTTTTAGAATATAAACATTCTCGTGAAGGGAAGACCGCAACCAGTTCGGTAAGTAAAGACTGCCTTTCGCTACAGCTCTATGAATTAGAGTCTGCCGGACTTCAAAGACGTTTGTAGACCATATTAGCATCGTAAAACTGGATTTAGATCTCTATTTTACTCTTACCTATGATGTAGATAAAGGAAGAGGTCTCATTTCGGCCCATACTAGCGACCATACCGTGCTCGGCCTGGTTGTTATATATTATGAGAAACAAGCATAATCAGTTAAGAAAGGGGAAGCTTTTCCATTTTCCAGGTTGTTTAAAAGGTCTGTTTCCCTGGAGCAATTTTCAGGACTTGATTTCACAATCTTTCTACAGGGTATCATGCAATGTTCCAGCAATGATCACAACAGGAGTGATTTGCGTTGTAAAATACTTGATATTTTCTGACGAGGCTATGCTCGGTTTCCTTTTCACGTTCTCAATCTGTTGGTAAAACGAAACAAATAAAAACAAGAATGCTAAGATTTCGTAAATGTACTACAACACAGCTGAATTTTATTGTTTACCAGAATGTAATTTATGATTACCCAAGGGATAAGTGTTTTTGTTTCATTTATCAGGTTATCCACCGTGAAAGAGACCATCGTGTTTGTTTGTCTTTATAGGGTAAAGTCCTTTCCAAAATACACTCATTCACATACAACTTGGGAAAAACAAATTTTGAGACGAATGGAAATTCTTTATCATGTGTTCGTTGCCGCTATGCCTAAAAAATATATATTTTTTTTAACTTAACAATTTCATTCGCATATGTCGAGTGAAGACACACAATCAGTAACAATCAAAATTGCCTTTTTTTCCATCAACTGACTGTATATAGCTACACGCAATAATTTTGGCAAAGGTACCCGAGCCAAGCGTAGCCAAACCGAGGATATTTGCATTTCGAAGCAAGATTCACAACCCAGTATAATTTCACCGAAACAGACATTTCAATTGTCAGGAAAAGGGAAATCGGCTTCAATTCTACTTCCTGGAGAAAAAATTGAAATTAGGTTTATTAACAAGAGAAACAAAAGGAATGCAAACAGATAAGATAAAATTGATAACTGCCCCTCTGGTTTTCAATTTCATATTCCTAATCTCTGTATTGAACTTGTTTCTTGTATAATGGATTTTAATTATAAAGTTTGTGGTTTCATTAATCAAAATGACAAGCTGAACGAGTTTCTCGAAGACTCTAATATTATATCTGAAAAGGAGAGCATACTGTAAGTATAGGAAATCGTATGAACCTGCTCGTGCATTTCGTGATTTATGGGCACGAGTGATGTTTTCAAAATTGCACGAGCCGTAGGCGAGTGCAATTTGAGAATTTTCAAAACATCACTGCTTTGTTCGTGCTCGTATTCTTCCAGTTTTGGGTTTGGTTTTCTTTCAGTCGCCCGTGTTTGCCAGACATTCAACCAGGTCTGTGTAGCTTTCAACGTGTTTTTGTTTTTCGCATTTTCTTTAAGTTGCTCTACGATGTTTTGGCCGTTTGACAAAGCAAACCGACTGTCAGCCATTTTTTTTCCACTTTGGTGTTCAAATTTGGCACTTTCCCCGTGTTTCCATAGCAACTTCCGTATTGCACTCTGTAACCTATTTATGCATTCGCCATTGGCCAATCAGAAACAAGATATTTTGTTGAGTATATAATAAGTATATGCACGTCATTAGTCTACCTGCCATGTTTGTTCTGCATTTTCTGATTATCCACTGACAATATGTTCTCTCTGGAAGGAGTGAGGGATGTACTGTTATGAAAGCATATGTAATGTTATACAAGACTTCGGTTAATGACATAAGAACTAAAGGCGCAAGGAAGTTCATCCTCTTCATCGGGAAATGTTAATTAACACATGTAATAACTCGGCAGAAGTCAGTTAATTTGCGCGAAAAATAAACTTCGCTTTTGTCCAAATCCATTACTTAGCACAAATAGACGAAAGAAAGGAAATTGTCTGTCAGTGGTTGAGACCAGCGACGAGAACTTGCTCATCAAACATAGCGATTTAGAAAGCAGCTTGCTACCTGTCATTATGGTCTCGATACGGTGTTTGAGTGTGCTAGTTGTTACGTACAGAGCTGACAGATGAGACGAGTCCGACTCTGTAATATGTCCAGGGTGCCAAAATAATTCACTATATAAATACCTGCTTCAGGCCTCCTGAAGAGGAGTCCAGTGTGCTATCTCGTTAACAAATATGTTAGAGGATTTAGCCACTTTGTGTAGATTTTGAAGCTAATTGGAAGGAATGTATAGGGTAGTTCGTGAGAGGCAACAACGAGATTGGTATGAAACAAGCTGCAACAGTAAATTGGGTGACCGAATATACTTGCAAAGTTTTTAAGGTTTAGGGAGCGTTATCCTTTCACCAAACCTGACTGTATCGTCAATAAAAATAATTTTATAGGCCATTTTATCGTGCAACGGGTCACATGACAACCACTAAGCTTAACACTAAACCCTAACCCTAAACCTCACGGGAGGCGAGAAAGGCACTGCTGAAAGCTAAGTAAATGATGTTTTTCCTTGATGTTGTTGAATGTGATTGAAATCTGCTGAACCCTTTCGTAACACTGCAAATAGCTGACTCAGCTTATTCATATCTAAATAGATATATTTTTTATATAGTGTACTAAACATCGCGTCATTTACCAAGAATCAACGAAGGGCAGGTGCACAAGTTGTAAACATGAATTGATGGTAGAAAATTAGATTGCCTCGAGGAAAAGAAATGCGACAACATCAGATATACTGACAATATTACGGAAAAGTGTCGGGTGTGTCGAGACCGCCCGGTCAAAGCCAAAATAACTATATTTTCAAAGCGCAGTATCGCCGGACCTGTGTCTAAGGTCTACGTAATTCCTTCAGTGATGTACTTTTTTTTGCTTTCATCTGGTGGGCCGCTTATTCTTTACCGTCTGAATTTATAAATCACACCCGTGTCATGCTAGCGAAAACATAGTTTACTGTTTGACCATAAGATATACTTGATTACAATACTTTGTATTTCGTTACTATGATGAACGTTACCGAATAAGTTTACTCATAATTTAATAGCTAGGGGCGATTTTTCGTCATTAAACTGGAAGGAGATGAAATGAAAAGAAATGTGAAGGTCGGTGGCGTTCTCATAGATCAGGAGAGCCAATAGAAAAATTTGAAGGATTCCAGTACATCGATATCAACATCATGGTTACGAAAGATTGAGTAACACAATTGAATCTTTCAGTATACCTTCATTTAAAAATGTAAGTACTCCGTGTTAAGTAATAATAGCTTCAGGGTCCTTTACTAGCTGTGGGCGTTTTGAATAAGGAGGAAGCTGGCCAGCAAGACATCCGCTATTGCCATGCGTGGTGGAACATCATTTTTTTAATGCAAATTCAGAAAAGTAAGACTTTTGGTGACATTGGCGGGAAAATTTTTATAAACTGCGGTCAGAGAAGAGAGGTAAATAATAGTAGACCTATTCAGACGCTTGTCCTAGTCCTATACTAGTCTTATTACCACACATAGTACAGTGATATGAATAGTCTTTTGGCCGCGAGAGATTTTTGAGAAAAGAGAAGAAGCGATAATGGTATTAGTACAGAAGCCAAGGAAAAGTTGAATTGTCTACTCCGACTGAGTTCAACTGAGTAAGTCCTCGCTCAAACTGAAAAATGCATAAAGCTCCATCAAAATGCATGCAGTCAGTTCGGCAAGGATTCCTTGTTGGTTCTCATTTCATAACAAATCGCTAGCTTATTTATATTATCGTAATGATTTGTTCTTTCTTGTTCGCTCCATACTAGGTGATAAACCTCACGATTTTTCGCGATTTTAATATGAAAGCTTGTGTTCGTTTTCAGTTGTCCTAGCCGTGTGATAATTTTATTGCTGGCGGACAACGAAATCGTCAACGGCGGCAGAGCGGCTCGTCTTTCTCTTATTATAAATTTCATATGCAAATCAAAATAAAAAGGAAAAGAAAAAATTAACTTTATTTTGTAAACATTGACGTATTTTAGAAAAAAAATAGAACATTGCATTTCTTGTTTTGTCATTGTTGAAATAATATTAAAACAGAGAAAAGTGGAGCACTCCAAATTTCAATCTCTTGTGATTCGCAGAGAACATTGAGCATAATAATCCACATCTTTAACATTGGTCCCTTTTGAATGATACGGAAACTTCAAATGGAACGAACAATGTTGTTTCAAATCAGCAGAATTTTCTTTCCTTATTTTTGCACTTACAAAAGTTTAAAATTGATAGAGTGGTGATATTTCACATCATTCTGTTTCCGCACGCGGTGAAATAGGAAATGTCCTTGGAAACGATCCTGCATCTTGAACTTCGCTCGCAGACCAGTCCTCTATCGGTTTTGACATAGGATGTTTGAATGAATATTCCATTTCTTTTGCTATTGGAAAACAATCCAACAAAACAGTAAGGCACTCAAACGTAATTCGCTCGGAATGCTGAATTTTCGAAGACATCTATGTGGCAGCGATATTTTACTTCTTTGTACTTTCGTTTAAGTTCTTTACTCCAAATACCTCCGACAATGGCTAGTCAAAACAAACATGATTAATTGAGTGGCTTCTTCTTCAGCCTTGTATGAAAATTTTTTAGCATATTGTGCTTGCTTTATGTTGGTGAGCATCCATTGAAACAGACCAAAATCAGAGTCATGACCAGAATAACGTCAACATTTATTTTTGCGTTGGGGTTCTTTTCCCCGATGGATTTAGCCACGTCTTAAAAATTCTATCAAGGAAGTGTTAACCCTATGCAAGAAAACTATTTCCACTAGCATCCGATCTCATAAAGAGAGAGCCGCGGAACCTTTCAAAGTGTTTTCTTTATAGAAGACGATCCGAAGGAAATTCAACAAAGGAGTAAATAAACATACTGTTTTAGTCTCGTAGAAGAAAGAAAGAAAAAAATAAAAAAAGAAAGAAAGAAAGAAAGGAAGATAGAATGATTTTTTACATTTTAAAACAAAGGTTGTCGGATGAAAGATTACCTTCTTTTAAAGTGCACAAAATTGGCGTCCTATTATAATCCCATGCACTGAAGCATTTTTACCTTCTGAGGCGAAAGACAAACAGCTAGAAAATCTCACTAATACGATAAGATCCTGCTTCCAAAAAATATATAATTTTCACGATGAAAATTATTTCAGTGCGTTTACTTGTTAACGAAACCATAGTTCTTTGGCAGCTTTGTGTCGCAAATAATTACTCCTTTTCACCTCCATCCTGCCATAACACAAAACCAGTCTTTGGATTGGTTGGCGCTCATTCTTGATCCTTGTGGACTTTTTATATTTCACTTAGAAATCAAATGCGCGTAGGTCGTGGATGTTTATATTACGAATGAGGACTTAGCAGAAATTTATTTAGCCAATGCGAGCAAAAACCAAAATACAGCAGATATCCGTTTTTAAACACTTCATGCAAGAAACAAAGACAAACCAGACGAAAAGAAGAGCACGCATACAATCCAGCCAGCGTGTTTTTCTGTTTGTACTTTCCAGAGATGATAGAAGATAGAGTACAATGTTTTGTAATGTTAAGATTACGCACGGACAGCCGCGTATTAAGTCTTCTGCCAGACTAGTGACGTCAAAAGTGTGAATCAATTAACTGATTTTACTTCACGTCTTTAATGTTTCACCGTTTTACATTGATCGTAACGACGCTGTAAAACACTTTTTTGCCATTATCTTATCTTGTTTTCTGCAGTCATGTCATTGATGAGGTTTTGCCTTCTGTGTATTAGTGCGATGGCTTCTGCTTCGGAGACAGGATCAGTCCAAGGTATGAAATATCTTTGTATTCAGTTTGAACTGATGAATAAATCACTTCTCAGCCGTCTTGCACAGGCTTCGCTCTACCACAAAGTAAAATATTTTATATTTATCACATAAGAGATCGCTAAAAAATATTTGAACGGGAAACACTTTGTATTGTTTCAGCGAAAGGGCCAACTTATTTATACAATAAGGAACATTGAAATTCGCTTCACATATCACATTTATATAAAGAATGTATTTCATTCAACCAGCATGAGACTCGGTTGAATTCCTCTCCTGCCACAATTTAAAAAAAAAATAAGATGCATCAAATTAAAGTTTGATTTAATTTCACTAACAAACTGATTTTTAAGAAAAAAAAATTAAATGTCGCAAACGATCCGCAGATCATAGTAGTCATTACTATTCTTTTCTGGCTTCATTCTTCTTGAATTGGAGAGAAGAGAATTCTAGAGGATTAAAACGATAACATCTTTTTCAGTTTACAAGGGATAACATGCATATAAGGTTTCCTCTAAATTTTTAATCAAGTAATCAGTCGCTAAGATTCCACAGCTTCGTTTAGATAAAGTTTGCACAATTTTTAACTTTATATGTATCTCTGAGACTCGATTGAGACTCGACTCGACGAAGTGGCTTTTTAATTTCAGGCGTTATAATCGCTCAAAATCAAACTTCAAAAACTTAACGGTGGCATCGTCTACCCGCTCGACTTTAACAGTTTCTTTTTTCGCGCAGAATGAGGCTATAATATTTTCAAATTTGAAGAAAGCATTTACTTCGGCTTTCCTTGAGGGAAAATATAGAAACAATAAAACATTTCGTCTTTAATCCGAATTGTAATCTATTTTGCCATCGGTTTTGTCTCATCAAATTAAATACAATCTAACTTCGTTCTCAATTTTGCTTTTGAGTCCAACCGTCATAAATCAAGTAATATCGTGGTATTATGTAATTTTTCGTTTTTTATTCTCATTTGGAGGTAAACTAAACATTCAACTTGAAATAAGGGAACAAGCAATTAAATGTAGCTTATTTCCTCAACTTTTTGATTGGGCTGAAGTCAGTCGTATTACCGTTGTTATGATTCACTTCAGGTTCACCACAATGCCTCCGAAAAACTAAC
>NC_090891.1:34357857-34360357 GCF_036669925.1 Montipora capricornis | reverse complement strand
CGTCTGTGTTAATGCTACATTATATGGTATCTTTTCGTAGTCCTTACCTTTTCTTCGCCACTATTGAGCTATTTTTATTGCAGTGTTGTTTTAGTCTTTTTAACCCGTATTTCTTACCTTTTCTATATATATAAGCAGCAGTCATCAATGAAATCCCTTTGTGGGATTTTGTGGAAGGGTGTCTTGGAACCTCTTACGCATGTATCATCGTGAATGATACGTGCATGCAAAAAATCAAGATAGGTCACCTAGCAAAATTTCGATTATTATTATTATTATTATTATTATTATTACCATTATTATTATTATTTTTATTATAATTATTATTCGATTCTATGCTCTCCAGTTGTTCCACTGGGTAATGTTTATTGTGTTTCAGCCACTCCCCGTAGCTTAGAGACACAATTTTCCGTAACAGGTGAGCAGTTCCAAGGATGGCCGATAATTGTACACTTCGAAGGAAGTAAGGTACATCTAGTTTGCTAAACCAGGTCTTTGCACCTTTTGATATGCTTCCAAGAGCACCAATCATGATAGGCATTATTGTGACTTTCGAGGCTCCATGAATCCTCCTGATTTCAAATACTAGTTCCTGGTACTTATCAACCTTCTCCTCTTCAGTTCTGGTGATGTTCTGGTCCGCTGGCACAGCTATGTCAATAAGTGTCCATTTCTGTGTGTCTTTATGCACTAGAGTAATATCTGGCCGATTATGTTTCAACACTTTGTCTGTGTAGATACTCATGTCCCAGGTAATCCTCACTTCTCCATTTTCTGCGGTTGGCAAGGGTTGATGGTAATATCACTTGTCATTACACTCTATCCCATACTTTCTGCACATCTCCCAGTGTACCCCCCGGGCCACCTTGTCGTGGCGCTTCCTATACTGGGCAAGCTTCTTGCATCCACTGACAATGTGTCATACTGTTTCAGTGGCATCTCCACACAATCTACACAGTGATGTCTCTTAAGTCTTATCTATGCTGTACTTGATCGAGTTTGTTCTTAAAGCTTGTTCCTGAGCAGCAAGAATCAAACCTTCTGTCTCCTTTTTTTAAAAATCCATTCCTGAGCCATCTTCAAGACTCCTCTCCAGCTTCATCTGATATTTGTTGGACAAACGCACCATGTAGGGCTATAGAGGTATCCTTCCAGTTTTTAACTTTCTCGTCTTTCCTCCTCCTCTCATAGTCCCGCAGACTCTCTTCTTCAACAATCCCTCAACGCAGCTTGAAGCATCCACCCTGTGCTCTCCCTTCTTACACACTTCTCAATGCCGATCAGTTCTCTTCCCCCTTCCTTTCTCGGCAGGTACAGCCTCGCAACATTACTCCTGGTGTGCAGACAGTCATTAAATTTTTTTATTTATTTTATTTTATTTTATTAGCTTCGCCAAATAAACAAACAAAACAATTACGTATACAAAAGAACATTGGCAGGGACACCGCAACAGCTGTGGCCAATTACAGCGGGCTCGGATACTAATAAGAACTGAATAATAACAAGGAATGCCAAGATCTTCCTAGTTCTTCTATCCATGTTGGCTACTTCCTCCATTGTCCAGTCCACAATTCCCGCACTGTAGCGTACTACACCTACAGTCCAGGTATTGATGCCATCGATCAAATTTCCTCCATTGAGGTTTGATCTACACATTTTCTTGACTCTTCTGATATACTCCGATGTTATCTTGCCTTTCATCTTAGTATTGAGAGTCTGGTCCAGCTGTAAGATGCCAAGGTATTTGTAGCCTTCCTCCTCTATTTCCCCGATATGCTGGTCGTCGGGAAGTTCTATTCCGCTACTGCCAACTTGTCTTCCCCTTCTCATTTCCAGGAAAGCACACCTCTCTAGCTCAAAAGACATCTTAATGTCTTGCGAGAAGATTCTTACTACTTGAACAAGTGAGTCTAGTTGATCTTTGCTAGCTCCGTACAGCTTCAGATCATCCATGAATAGTAGATGGTCAATGGGCTTCATGTCCTTTGCCACTTTGTATCCAGCTCTCATTTTTCGTAGTACTAGGGTCAATGGTAACATGATCACTATAAACAGTAGAGGTGACAAGGAGTCACCTTGAAAAATTCCTCTCCTAATGTCCACCTGCCCGAGAGCCATTCCTCCTGATGTCAATACTGTCTTCCAGTTCACCATGATATTGCTGATTATAGAGATCATATTCTTGGCAGCCCCAACCATCTCCAGACATTTCAGGATCCATGAATGCGGCACCATATCATATGCCTTCTTGTAGTCTATCCAAGCCATTGGTAAGTTTGTCAATCTTCTCCGGCGCTTCTTCAGGATTGCCTTGTCTAAAAGCAATTGATCTTTACTTCCTCGGGATCCCTTCCTGCACTCCTTCTGTTCACTTTCATCGCGAAACACAATTACAATCCAATCATGAAGTGGAAAAACATACCTGACGTCGTACTAAGTGTACACACAGCATTCTACAACAACTCGTCCCTACATAGGTTTACAGAGTAAAGAAACAAAA
>NC_090891.1:34340357-34352857 GCF_036669925.1 Montipora capricornis | reverse complement strand
GCTTAACGCAGAATGCGTCACCTTGGAGTATACCTCGCTTTATTAAAAGGGGACCAATTTCCTGGTTACCTGCACTTGTTCTTGCATGTAGAATGATCGTCCAGCCCCTCATCACATTCTCTACAAAGGCTACTACTAGCTTTTCACTGATCCTGCGCATTTTCAGGACTTCGATAAGCCAAACATGTGAGACGCCATCAGAGGCCTTTTTTACGTCAGCCACTTTCGGTTTTTCCATAGAGTTTTAGTTTTCCATTTCGTTTTGTCCTGTCTATTTCTGCAGTTACCTGTGAAATCTCTTTTCTAGTTTTACTCATACGCTTGTCCATTAAATCAAGCCATCTCGGTTTTCTTTCCATTTGCTGACCGTATTTACGCTTTACATTTCTCTCCATTACTAAACTCGATGCCCTCAGTAGTTCAAATCCCAAAGGCATCCAGCTGGGTCTTGAGATAGATCTCGAGTTGTTGTTTCCGATGCTATTTTGTTCAATTTCTTTAGTTGGAGATTATTTGGCTTCTTCTTGGAGAATGTTTTTGGATCTCGATTTTCCCAGTTCCCTTCATCTTGTTTGATATAGTTTTTTGTTTGATTTCTTTGTGCTGTTCATCTAAATCTATTTCTGGACTTGGGTTCCTTTGTTCGCAGTTTCTTTGTATGGTGCTGCTTGATTGATCTTCTTTTTGTTCTATCTGGTTGTTGATCTCATTTGCAATTCTTAATGAGGTTGTTTTGGTGGACTTGTCAATATGTGCAACTTTGGGCAGTTTTACCCAAGTACTTGTAGCCCATTTCGTTCCAAAACTTGAGAGTTAGGTCCGGAGAGTTGTTTAATAAAACTGCTTTCATCTGACATGTTTGCAAATCCATACACATCTTATCAGTCCACTTAGTTCGGCGACCACGTTGGTTAGTTACATCACTCATGTCGTAGACTCCTCTCGAAGTATTTCTTCCTACTTGAGCGTGCTGGCGCCGATGTTTCCGTGTTGTAATGTCGCTGGTGTGGTAAATCCACAAAAGCAATCGAAACAGTAGAGTGAGTCGCATTATTTAAGCGAAAAGATGAAATACACGGCGGAGCTTAGAAACACACGTCTGCTCCTCACCGTTATTATTAGTGAGATTCATCCAAGGGAAGCTTGTGAATTCGAAAAAGGCTAGGACAGTTAAGGACATATCCAAAGTTTTTCCGAAACTAGTATTGGAAGGGAAGTTATCCGCAGCTATTAAGCTTTTGGATAGCGAGAGCTCAACGGGCTTACTCAACCTTACACCAGAAGTCCTACAAGGGCTGAAGGAGAAACACCCGGAAGCGGCAGATATCGCGGATGAAATTTTATTATACGGGTCCATTAATTACACTCCTCCTGGCTGGTTGACTTGGTCGACGAGA
This sequence comes from Montipora capricornis, assembly GCF_036669925.1. Classification (NCBI taxonomy): domain Eukaryota; kingdom Metazoa; phylum Cnidaria; class Anthozoa; order Scleractinia; family Acroporidae; genus Montipora; species Montipora capricornis. The sequence continues at coordinate 34,351,460 of NC_090891.1, read as the reverse complement.
AAATGATCTTTGATGCTGCAACCAAAACAAAGGGCTCAGCCGGGCCGTCGGAGATGAATGCCGAGCTATATCGAAGAATCCTATGCACCAAGAAAATCAAAGCTGAGGGTAAGGTTTTGAGAGAGGAGATAGCCGTTTTCACAAGAAATCTATTAAAGCTCGCTTACCATCCATCTCTGCTGGAAGGCAATACCTCTTGCAGACTCATCCCCCTGGACAAAAACCCTGGAATACGACCTATTGGCGTTGATGAGGTCCTGAGGTGAAAAGTTGGAAAAAATATTGCTGGTTTTTTGAAGGAAGAGATCAAAGAGGCAGCGGGTCCCCTTCAGGTTTGCGCAGGCTCAGAGGCCGCGATACATGCTACGAATCAAGTGTTTGTAGAGGAATGAACAGATGGTATTTTATTGATAGATGCAAGCAACACCTTTAACCAAATGAACAGATCCGTCGCCTTAAATAACAACCACATAACCTGCAAGGAAATGTCACTTTATATTATTAACACCTACAGAAGCCCTTCAAGGCTCTTTATTTGCGACGGAGGTGAGATATTTTTTTACAGGAGAGTACGACGCCAGGGGATCCCTTGGTCATGCCCTAGTAATCGGTCAATGCATCAATCATGATCCAGAGCTTAAGGAAAAGCACACCAGGGGTTAAACAAGTATGGTTAGCCGACGACTCGGGAGGGGAGGGGGGGGCAAATTGCGCAGTTGTATAACTGGTACAATCACCTGAGTCAGGAAGGAAAGAAGTATGGTTATCTGAATGGATCAAAGAACTGGCTGATTGTCAAGTCAGACGTACTTGTAGATGAGGCAAAGAGGGTGTTTGGAGATGAGGTCAATATTACATCTGAAGGTCAGCGCCACTTAGGGGCTGTCATCGGATCTCAAAAGTTCAAAGATCAATATTGTCGGGAAAAGGTCCTTGGATGGAAAGGAGTACTCGAAGCACTATCTGAGATAGCAAGGAGCCAGCCTCATGCAGCCTACACTGCTTTCACGAGGGGGCACAAATCAAAGTTTACCTATTTCATGCGTACAATAGAGTAACATGAAGATTACGTTGACCCAATCCAAGAGGCGATCGACGACTTACTTATACCAACACTATTCGGTCAAACGGAGCCCCTCCCTAGTCATCTGCATCAGCTCGTCACCCTGACAGCCGCTAAAGGAGGGCTAGGCATACCCAACCTACGGTTCGAAGCTCCACAGCAGTTTGCTTCTTCTACGTCATTAACAGCATCGCACTTAGATTCTATTACCACACAGAGCATGTTCACGGTGGAAGGTGAGAATTCCATGGAGGAGATGAAAAGACAACATCAAGCCTTGAAAAACTGTGTCGGTGAAATCGACAATTGAAAGTATTGATTCCACTCTACCCTTGGATCTGCTGCGGTCAGTTAACCAATTGAGAGACAAGGGTGCATGGCTTACCGCAGGGACTCTTGTCGGTCAAGGCTTGTAATTGGTGCTGAATAAACAAGAATTCAGAGACTCTCTGCGTTTAAGGTATAATATGCCCCTGTCCGACTTACCAAGCAAGTGTGTTTGTGGTGAGAAGTACACCGTCTGCCATGCCTTTTCATGCAAAAAGGGAGGGTTCGTAGCGCATAGACACGATGGTGTTCGCAACCTACTTACCTCACTAGTTGGTAAGGTTTGCACCAACGTTGAAGTCGAACCACAACTACAACCTCTCGATAATGAGCAATTCAACCTCAGAAGCGCCATAACAAGCTCGGAGGCAAGACTGGACTTCAAGGCAGAAGGCTTTTGGTCTCTTGGAGTTACAGCATTTTTTTTATGTCAGAGTAACGCATGTTAACTCCAAGTGTAACCAGGGAAAAACAACATCCACAATCTTTCAGGAGAATGAGGAGGAGAAAAAGCGGAAGTACCAACAGAGGGTACTGAACGTTGAAATATGATCAATTACTCCCCTAGTTTTTGGAACCAACGGTGGGATGGGAGCCGACTGCAAATTGCTTTCTCAAACGCCTAGCCGAGAAGCTCTCAGAAAAGAATAAGGAACCGTATCACACGACTATTACTTGAATTAGAACATTGCTTTCTTTTGAGATTTTAAGGTCGGTACACACATGCGTAAGAGGTTCCAGGACACCCTTCCACAAAATCCCACAAGGGGATTTCATTGATGACTGCCCTTTAAACGCTATTAGTATTTTGGGATCTTTTTAATATTTTTATTGCACTTTTAATCGAAATGAATTGTTTTTTTTTAAAATTGTTTTTGTAAAAATATGTTTTTTTAGATACTAGGGTGCTGAATATCTATATTTTTCTTACAGAATGTATGTATTGTATTTTTTAAATATCTCTTTAATGTAGATAGATTACATTAGTTCACTATTGTTCTTCCTCTTAAATTTGCAAACGTGAAGGATTGTTTTAGAATTTATTACTTTGTCTACGTGCTACATTATATGGTATCTTTTCGTAGTCCTTACCTTTTCTTCGCCACTATTGAGCTAAGCCGGCAACTAAAACTTCGACAGGTCACGCTTTCCCTAACGTTACTACACTACGATGAAAACCACAAGGCAGTCTTTAGACATCCGCTTTACGATGCTCAGACTTGCTCAGACTACTACGAAAACCACGAGGTGCGCGACAGTCTTTGCGCATCTGACGTATGACGTCATTCAAAACGGCGCAGAAAATGTAGACGGTCGACAAAAAAACTCAAAAAAGGTCACCTTGAAACCACAGGACACTCAGGATTATGAGCTGTGTTCTCCTTTATCGTACGCAATTGTTATTATTATCATCATCATCATCATCATTATTATTATTATTATTATTATTATTATTATTAATATTATCTCTACAGGACTGGAATAATCCTTTCATGACATGGAAACCAACGGATTATGGTGGTGTCAAGGAAATCAATATCCCTCCGGACATGATTTGGGTGCCCGACATTATTCTTTATAACAAGTAAGTTTTATTACTCGGGATACGTAAAGGTATACCGAGTATTAAAATGAATTTGAAATCCGGAAGTCCAGAAAAATGTACAATAGAATTAGGAAGCGGTAATTTCATTGGTTAAAAGCTATGCGCAATGACCCCAAGGGAGAGGTTGTAATTGAAAATGTAGGACTAGTCCCTGCGACCAAATTAAAATAAACCAATCACAGATCGGTATCACAAGCTCCCACAATTCCTTACAAACTCTGTTTCAAGTTGGCGGGTCACGAGGAAGACGATTAAACCAGTTTTGAAATAATGTACACGAGTACTCGAAATCTTGATCGAATTTTCGCCCCTTTTTGTTTCTGTATTGGCCACATCTGATTGGTAACAAAGCACTTCAACTTATTTTCCGCTTACATCCGAACTTATTTGGAAGCAATTCAAACACTGAATAATTTCGCTGAACAATCTGCGGTTTGTACCGAGCTGATTTATTTCAATGCTACATTGCTATTTTAATAATTTTGGTTTCTTAAGAAAGCCGCAGAGTGAAAGAATGATACCGTTTGCCCCCAGTTTTTGCTACTTTCCTGTGCAATTAAACACTACTAGGGACTAGTCCCTGCGACCAGTCCCTTCGTGTAAACTCTTCAGGGGACTAGTTGTAGGCACTAGGGGTTTCACAACTTTTCTCTCTCCTCTCTCGCCTCAGTGGTGTTTCACACTTCCTTGGCCCACTGGTTTCACTTTGTTTGTCACCCCTGCATTGCGTAGATTCACGTTATTTCCAATCCAGCAACCTGTACCTAATCAAACTACTTCTTTTGCTTGCAATTGGCGACCTATTGATTTTATTTGTAAACACTAAGCGATGTTCACCAGTCTGTTATCCGTTGTCATGACCCCTCCAGATTTTAATTGGCTGCAGAAACATTTACTTCTTTTGTTCCGTAATTAGCAAATCTGAGCATCGCTTTAGCCTATTCAATCCTTGTAGTTTGTTTCTAACTCTTTCAAAATGTATCACCCTACTTCTGCGCAATTGGTATTCCGAGTAAACTCTTTGAAGAGTGTTTTGTTTGAATGTGATTTAAGCGTTGAGAATTAAAAAAATATAGTGATTATTTTCTTTCATATTATCTGTTAAATCCCCGTTAATTCCCTTATCGTAAAGGAAAACACCGGCGTACTCTCCATCAGGCGCATAATGACCAACAATAATAAGACCTTTACTTACCTTCAAATAAACAAGAAAGAAATTTACACGCATTGAAATTTAATTAGAGAAAGGAGGAGTTATTGGATTCAGACCTAAAATAGCTATATAGTTAAAGAACTAGAAGCCAAATAACATAAAATATTTTACAATGTGTGGGGAACTCTGAGACTTCTTGTTTGGAGCAAGAATTTCAACTCCTCTACTTTTCCTCAGCGCCGATGATCGCCTTAGCTTAAAAGCCACATCTGGATTCACAACGCATGTCAAATTAAGGCATGATGGGAATCAAACATGGCGGGCACACATCATCTATAAGAGCATGTGCAACATAAACGTCAAGTACTTTCCATTTGACGAGCAGTCTTGCAGAATGGTGTTCGCCTCCTGGTCACATGACGTAACCGCCCTTGACTTGAGGGAAAGGCGTGGTCTGCCCGGCGGAAAAGCAGTTGCAAAGAAGGGAAGAGGCTCGGATGTGTTTCAGGAAAACGAAGAATGGACTGTGGAGTGGATCGCCATCGAACGGCATGAGGTGGGTCTATGATGTCTGATAAGCATTTAAGCTATGAAACTGTGTGTGTTTATATTCATCTATCGTAATTAACCACCACAGAGTTACGAAATATTTTTCGAAAGGGATGCGTACAGTGTAATTGACTCCAATTACAATTAATGCTCCTTTTCTAGAAAGAAAACGACTGCTGTGATTTACCCGTCGCAGATTTGACCGTTACCATGCTTCTGCGTCGGCGCACATACTACTACGTCATGAGCCTGATCTTGCCTTGCACGTTGATTGCTTGCACCATCTTCCTTGAGTTTATTCTTCCAGCAGAGTCTGGCGAAAGAGTAGGTCTGGGTATTACAATTCTTTTGTCAATGGCCGTCTTTCAAGAGCTGACGTCAGAAAAGCTACCATCTAGCTCCGAACACTTTCCTTTGCTGGGTAAGTAACAGTAAAACGTGTGAAGAAGAAGATATCTAAGTCGTAGCTAACTCTTCCTGCTTTCTTGTGGTGGTGGTAGAAGGGAGGGCTATGTACATTATAACTAACCAATGTAATCAGTTACCACTATTTCACTGCTAGATTTCTTAGGATCTTGTGATTTCTCATCACGTGATGTTAGAAAAGTTTGTTTAAAAAACATTCTAACCAACAACTTTTCAACTAAAAATTACAAAAACAAGTTTTGAAAACTTTGGGTCCAGTTATTCAAAGGCAGATTTAGCTCCTGATCCTGGATCATAACAGGAAACTTAAATTGCAGACCACATTTGGATCAGAAAAAGTTTCCACAAAGATGTTTTAGCTTCCAGCATAACATTACAAGGTTAAGGCATTTTTGACAAGCAAAATTCAATCCTGGGTTTGTATTTGATTGTGGATTAGTGTCAATGGGTTTTTGAACAACTGGGCTCTAGTGATGACAGATTGTTGATAGCATTTTTCTGCTGCTTGAGCTGGCTAAATTCTCCTACTCGGCGTTAAACTTTTATGTATTTCTTATATTGAGTTCATCGTTTTATCTGTTTGGCTTCTGCTCCTAGTGATTGCCAAGTATTCCGTATGCTTTCAATTCACTCTGCATGGATTCAGTGGCCGAATAATCACTCTTCGGAGGTGCCAATACTAATGACCATTTTAAAATAAAGACTTACTTTAAAAAATCTAACGCAATTAATTGTTTTTGATGGCAAATCAATCCATAAGTTTGAAATAAAATAACCCTGGTGATGTCAGATAGACGTAGAAGGCACCTTTATTTGCACCCCGTTCATAAATTGAATTTTTTTAGATTTACTTCGATTCTGTTTGATTGACAGCCATGTATTACTCCGTATCAATCATGGAGATAGGCACCGCACTTGGCGCTACATGCATTATACTCAACTTTCATCACCGCAACACCAGAATGCCGAAATGGTTTCACAAGATCGTTCTTGAGTGGATTGCAAAGTTGGTCAGGTATAAACCCAGGTGCCTCATGCCTCAGTTTAACTCCGAATTAACGAACGAAAATGCTCAAAAGGTTCTCCAAGGAAACTCAGGCTCTGACAGAAAACGTAATGACACCCTCGACGTGGACAGGGAATCAATTGAGTTTGAAATGGACCTTTTTGAGGATCCTCGTGGAGGGCGCGAGCAGGTTTCTTTGGCCCAAAACGGCAACCTTAACATTCCCACAAGCCACGTTACCAGGAGACGCTCAGTTAAGCGGAAACCTCTGGACACCGCTGAGAGTGACACATCCGAGGCGCATATAACGGAGACGCGGTTTAAAGATTATGACTTCAACCAAGAGGAATTTTATAAAAAGCAGTGGCAAGATGCAGCCAGAATTTTAGATCGTTTCTTGCTCGTTGCCTCGTTTGTTATCGGATCTATTTCGGCCATGGGCATCTTCTTACAGTCTCCTCGTATACGGGAATTGTTTATCCCATAATGCGCCGGCGGCAAAGCCATGCAATGTTTGATAGGGAATCTGACGGAAAAGGTCACCATCGGATACGCTTCTTAAATTACTACACCTCTGATGACTCTAACTACTGTCAGTAGGCTGTTTTCAAACTGAGTTCCTTGGATAGAAGCCTTCCACGGGTTAAATGAAGCTTGTCAGTCATGCCTGGATAATGATTACCAGCCATTCTTGTCTCACAGCTTAATCAGAGGCTTCAACGTGACACGCATTTAAACAGAAACTTCGCTGGCTGGTCTTCCTAAAAATGGTACAAGTGAATAATAAGTAAATATAAAAGTGAGAACTCCCTTTAAACGATCAGTCAATAGAATTATATACCTGTACTTGGCAGTTAGCACTGAGAGGGCGCGGCCGCAGCTCCGGTGTTTAGAAGCCTTTGACCACTTGGCCGGAACCCTGTTTCTTGAGGGCATGCATGATCCTTTTTCAGTTTCACTGGTTGGCCTTATGCAATATTATCATCGCATTTCATCTACCGTATACCCCTTTTTGGGGAACTCCTACTGATGCAAGTCGTAAAAACTAGAAATAAACGTACAGCACCTTTAACCATGAAAGGTTATTTATTTTGTTATGAGTTGATGGAACCATAGTTAATAACTATGATGGAACTGTAAATGTGTTTATACGTTGAGGAGAATTTCTTTGAAGGCAGGGTCTTCACTGAATGAGCCTGCAAAAGAGTTTTTGACCAGTTTGAGTAGTCTGGCATTGTTTCACGTGGTTATTGGCTGGGTTAAAATTCCTCCCTGAATATCATGTGAATTGTATAAATGTTCCCTACTTTTTCAGATTAAACTATAGGGTTAAGCGATATGTTAATTACGAAGGTCCATACAAGTGTTTAAAATCTATTATATCATAAAGATAACATTGTCTGTAGGTACATCATTGAGAATAAAGGGCGGAAGTTGGCCACGATTTTAAAGATCTTCCTTATTCTGGCTGTTCCACCTTCAAACCTTACAAGGGAGCTTACAATATTGAGCAAATTTCTTCACATGCAGTATAGACTGGAACAAAAGAAAAAGAAGTTTAATATCCTAGCTGACTTTCAACGTGGATGTAGAAATGGGAGATCCTGCGAGACCCAGCTTGCAACCACACTGGAGGATATCGCCCTGAATATGGATAGCGGTATTCAAACGGACATGCTTATTTTAGTTTTCAAAAGCTTTTGATGTTGTCCCCCACCAACGCCTTCTCACAAAGCTGAAATACTATGGGATTGAGGAAACATTCTTTCCTGGATCTGCACTTGGTTAAATCAAAGAAATCAAAGAGTAGTTGTCAAAGGAAAATTCTCTGCACCTAGAAACGTCCTATCCGGGTGTCCCGGCACAGGGAGCGGTACAGGCTTGCCTCTTCTTTATGATGATTGTAAATGACGTTGGTGACAACCTTTCCTCAAAGGCTAATTTACGTTTATTTGTTGATGACAGTCATCTACAGATCAATAAAATCTAAAAATTAGGCAAGAATATTGCAAAAAGACTTGGCTAATCTTCTCTTGTGGAACCTTGGGTTTTATCTAAAGAAATATAATTTTAATGCGATTCTCTACTTCTCCCATTAGTTGGGGGAATCACATCCCGGGAGGCCACCCACCACCCTTATTTAGGAATAGAGCTATCAAGTGATCTTAGCTGGGATTTCTATAAAAATTCTGGCCTTCTTCTGCAAAAATCTAGGCAATTGTCCAGTTGAGGTAAAGGAACAGGCCTACCCTACCCTTGTTAGAGCCCATTTAGAATACGCTTGTAGTGGTTGGAACCCTCATCTTTCTAAACATATTCTGGAAATTGAGAAAATTCAACGCAGGGAAGCTCGCTAGGTCAAATCCTGTAACATCTGATGTAACTGAGGATTGTAACGACACCGGGTTCTCTGAGAATCCGGAGGAGTTACAAACATTTTAAAAGAACTTGCTTGGTCATCGCTTTAGATAAATGCTAGACTCCAACTTACGTGAAACGCCGTAAACTATACAGTTTGCCTTAAGATACCAGACCACATTAACCCTAAGGGAAGTAGAATCACTCGCCAGTATAATCCTAAGAAGTTCATTCAACGCTACTCATCAGGAAATACTTACAAGTTTAGTTTTTTTGCTAGAACGATTAGGGATTGAAATAGTTTAAGTGATTCTGTGATTGAATCTGAAACATATGATGGCTTCGAACGAGCCATAAGTAATTTAACTATTCAATTTGTTACAAGAAGTATTTGATAACGACGAATCCTTCGTCGAACTCTTAAAAATCTTTAATTGTCTGCCACTGTCAAGACCCTTTGGAAGTAGGGGGTAGTTTCTAAAGAAACCAGAGCGAATCCAATTGATTCGCTCTGACGAAGGGCTAACGCTCGAAACCTCAGCTTTTAGAATCTCTGTACGGTGGCCAATTTACATTATCAACTCCGTTGATAAAACCAAACCTTTGGAAGTAGCCTGCGTAGCAAGCGTTTCCGTGGGGTTTCCGCGCAAATTTCGATATTTTGGCCGAAAAAAGAGTTCGTTCCTTGCCCGCTGGAAACACTTGCTATGCAGGCTACTTTGGAAGTATCTGATAGTGTTTATTTTCGCTTATATTTACTTTAATATATTTATGTTATATTTATAAGTATCCTGTATGTCGATGCTGTGAGCTATACCTGACTACATTTGTAATGGAAAACCTTTATAGATTAGAGATGTAGATGTAGACCAGGCGTAACCCTAACTAGTGAGACCCGAGCTCTCATCTTATCAAAATTTTTTAGCTATCCTGAAAACTATTATCCTACCTTTTGACTGTTTCAGTTTCATACATTTTTCAAGTCTCAACATGCTCTGTTGACATAAGGCCAGAACGCCATTTGTTAATCATTAACTCCAAATGCATTTTGTATAGCTCGTGTTATGGAGAGGCAAACAGATATTTAAATTAAAGCTGCTAAATAAAATCACCCTTCATGCAGTTCAAATTGCCTTTTTTGTCATCTAGAACGCTTCGCTCCATTGTACACATATATAAACAACAATGTCCGCAGCATTATTGTATCCTTGCGCTATACGAGTCCTGGTCGTCGAGCAGTGCAGTCTAGTCGAAACCGCGATGCATTGTGGTAAAGAGTCAGCTTTAAGTAACTATTCTTGGCAAAACAGTCGCGATATTTTTTGGCTTTACCGTGACTATTTTTTCCATTATGGATAGCTGCTCTGCGCCGGAACCAAAATGCATTGCTCCAAGGAGGAAATTTGCATCTAGCAGGAGTCACAGAACATTTGAATTAGGGATTATCAACCTCTTAATCGAAGATATTTTGAAACTTGCGACATGTCTTGAGCTTACGCCTTTGGTCTCGCAGTGTTATTGATAATCTAATTGGATTTGAGCAACCTAACAATCTCTGTCAAAAAATTGAGCTACCGTTTAAACATGCATTTATCCTGTATTTTCACCGATTTAACATGATACATTTAATCCTGTACTTAATTAACGTATTCGTTTGACATAAACCAGATCACCACTTTGTTAATGATCAATTCCAAGTGCATTTTGATTAGTTTGGACAGGCAAACAGTAGACGAAATTAGGCTTCTTAGACTCTTTATTCATCCTGTTGAAGTGCGATAATAATCAAGTATTTTCTTTTCCCTCGCGTTAAATTGACTGGAGGTGGAGTTCGTGAGGTCAGTAAAGGCATACTCGTCCAGCATAAACTGGTGAGCTCGACCAGTTACGCATCATTTTTTAACCTTGATGCTATGCTGCAGCTGGTTGTACTTCAGCGGCTGTGACTGGTTGGTTTTACATCAGATACGCATAATTCATCTGGAACGAACTTGGGCAAACTTTTTTTCTGCCTCTGTTAGTTCGTCTGGTATGAAGACGGCCACAAGACGCGTAATGCTTCTGGAAGAACTATCCAGTACTGGATTATGCATCATATATAGTTCGTCCCGTCTTTACAGTAGACGTACAACATTAGAGACGCACAAGTCGTCTAAACTTGGTTATGAATCTCGAATATAAGAAGGGACAATGTGAATTTGATTCTCTATCGAATTCTCCATTTCTCGATCGTGGACATTCATGCTTTCGGAATTTCTATTCCGCTATAATCCCTACTGGTCAGTGATGCGCGACTGAAATCTTATCGAAATCACGTCTTTGACCTCCAGTGTGTACAAATGATAATCACGATCAATAAAGTTTCCTTAGTTCCGAAGCCAGGAGCATGAGCTAAGCGAGTTGTCTCACTCACGCTTCGGAAACCGGACCCTCCCCGCTTTAGAACGAAGTAAGGGACACCTGTGAGAACAGATTTCTGAAGGTGCTCCATGGTTAAATAAAGCTCCTTATTATTATTATTACTGGCCCTAAGGGTCAAAGAAGCCATTCATCTCAGACATCGCGAGACTCTTTTTTGCGAGTATCCATGTTTGACATTGGTGGGTTGACGGTAG
>NC_090891.1:34320357-34330357 GCF_036669925.1 Montipora capricornis | reverse complement strand
ACCCCCTAAGAATAAAATGGCCGTTTATGTCTAACGTTAGCTGGGATGGCCTGTGTATACTTCAGACAATCATGGCTTGGTATTTGTTTAAGTTGCAAACCAAATGGTTTTCTTTGTGCCACTCTGACATTCACTGCGCGTATTATTGGCTGTGGCCAGAGTCCGTGTTCTTGGCGCTGACCAAATAAAAAGTGGATGCGCACACATGCGCAAAACCATTTCACCATTTCCAGTACGCTTTGCAAATTCTCCTTCCGGTGCTGTTGTGTTAACGAAAGCTTTTTATATTGCTTTGAAATGTTCTGTTTTTCTGTCACGTAATCAGCGTTTCGTTTTTCTGATACAGCAATCATTGCAATTCCAGCTGTTTCGTTTGTACATGACGTTTAACCTGAGCAACGGAACGAGTTTATCTTTGTAAGGGAAAAAAGACTTGATTTTTCGGGTGTTCTGAAAAACTAAATATTTTGAGCAAGAGCCGATACAACGTAGATTTGGTTTTAGTGATGTACTATATTTCGGCTGGCCAAACCAGCCTTCTTCAGGTACAATGAGAGTTTACATTGAATTGCTTCTATGTACATATAGATATATATATATAGTAAATGGATGTTGACGTAATACTGGAATAAATGTGATAAAACATGGCAGTTACAAAGATTTTGAATTCAAATACTAAGAGTCACGGAAAAATTACGGAAATCACTCGAAATAATAAACTGAAATCTAATACGTTTCTTCGCGGATAAAAAGACCGTTGGGATCAATTGTCCTGCCTTTTAAAATTAAAAAAGCTTCCCTGGCCTTACGGATCGAGTCTCTGTTTGAAAATATTTTTTCGATAGGAATTAATTGCATGTCCTTGGAGATGTTGTGGGGAGAGGAGATGAAATGTTCTGCGACTGTAGTAGGTTTGGATTTGGTGTTAGCGTTATCTAAAGTGCGGCGGTGTTCATTAAAACGGTCTTTTAAAAGTCGTTTAGTTTCTCCTATGTATTGTAGATGGCATCTGTTGCATTGAATCATGTTGATAAGGTTTTTAGTTTCGCAAGTTAAGTGGAATTTATGGAGCGCGTTTCGCCAGTAGAATAGAATTTGTAGTTGGTTAGTCCATGGAAAATGTAAGGACAGGTAGCGCAGTTTTTGCCACAGCGAAAAGAACCGGAAGGAAGTGTGGAATTAGAATGAGTTACATTGGGGGACAGTTTAGCTGTAACCAGCAGGTCTCGAAGGTTAGAGGAGCGCCTGAAAGCCACAACAGGTAGATGGAGGAAAGCATTTTTGCAGCGGTCAGAAGTAGGAAGTAGATTGAAGTGTTCTTTTATTATGTTGAAGATGGAAGGAAGTGATGGATTATAGGTCGTTATGAAAGGTATGCGTTTGGGTTTGTCTGTATGTTTAGGTTGTAGAGTATGTGTGTTAGGGTTAGGGTTAGGGTTATCGGCCTTACTTAGTAACAAAGTTGCGTTTGTAACCTCATAGAAGGCTATAGAAGCAATTCTATACATAGAAGCAATTAGGCTGTACATAGAAGCAATTCAATGTAAACTCTCATTGTACCTGAAGAAGGCTGGTTTGGCCAGCCGAAATATAGCACATCACTAAAATCAAATCTACGTTGTATCGGCTCTTGCTTAAAATATTTAGTTTCTCAACTTGAAATAACGCCGATCAGATCAAGCCACTGATCCAACGTACACCGACAGGAAAATTGTCCACGGTTGCTTGCTTCGAAGTTCTGAAAAACTATTTTGAGCTTGCAAATACCATAGAACCTTCGTTCAAGTCAAAAGTCGTGTAAAAAGCAAACTGCTGGGATTGCTAAATGAATTTCGATATCGGAAAAAGGGAACGCAGATTACGTCACGGAAAAACAGAACTGTCGCGAATCGACAGGTCTCAAAAACCACTGAGCATGCTCGCTTATTTCCCGCCATCAATGTTTCAAAATGGCGGACGACAAATGAGATTTCCCCACGTACTTTAACCTCTCACCAGGCCGCTCGTACATTTGTTCAAATTTTAATAATCGGTTGAGTTGCGCCTTCGACATTTCTAGTTTACCTCTGTACGAAGTTTAGAGAGATCGGCGGTTGTTATCCAAAAGATATTGTCCCTTATCTGGTTCCTTCTCGTGTAAATGTTCGCTGCTAGTGGAAGATGAACCGGACTCTGTTTTTCTCGTTTGTTAAAGCTGCCCATGGTTTGTTAAGCTTGAGATGTGGACTACGTTTACGTTGTTTTTTCCACAAGAAAATATCAAAAATGACTTTTTTTTCGTTCCAATGGTCTTGAGAAAACACTTCCTAAAGGTGTTGTTGTGGATTTAAACCGAAAGGAGCGACTGCATGAAGTTCATATAATGGCGAGAGTGACGAGACTAAGTCGGATCGTGTGCAAAAGATAACTTCGCAAACTAATTTGTGAGTAATAATTTACAATTTTGTTTTTCCGCTTAACGTTCGGCTAGCGTTATAGCTCCATCATGATTGTAATTTCACGTTAAGAAATGCTTTAATATCGTCCATTTATCTTTGTACGCTGCTCTCTTTTGATGTGAAAATAAACTGGATTCGTCTTAAGTTCGATTTTAAGGTCATTTATATTCCCTTTTCTGGTGAATGTCTAAGTTATTGTACTTTTTAGCAGTCACAACTCAACGATCCTTGCGTTCAAGTAGTTACCAAGTTATGGATTTGCAATTAATTTGAGTTTAAAATCAAAATCAAAATCCATGTTAGTTAAAATAATGTTTGGAAGAACAGAAGTATAGGTACAGATGTATATAGATCTCTATAGATTCAGGTTCGTGATTGTTTTGCAAATCTTTGTTTTTTTAGACTGTTGTTTACTGGAAGCATTAATGATGTATTTTTGGTTTTGGGGGGACTGTCATGTGTTCTTGGATCAAGGAATCTGTTTTGAGTCAAGTATGGTTGACAGTGGATAGTTTTTCCTGAAAAGGCTGAAAGGAAGCATTATTACCTTGGACTTTTTTGGTTACACCCCACATGTTTGTTCTTTTCTTAGATGGCAAAATTTATTAATATATTATGTGATTTGGAGCTGCAGCTAGAAACAGTGTCCCATGCAGAAGGTCTCATTGGGTTTGATGGCAGTAAAATAATTTTGGTAAAAAATATGTTTAGGGTTTTTATCATAACTTCTCATCTTGGTCCTGATGGACTTCAAACATGCTCTACCATTTTGCACAAGGAACTTGTCAATCAACCGTTACCTTTTGGTGTATTTGCAAAAAGATCTTTGGATAGCAATTGATTTATTTTTCTTATCCCTTATGTGTAGATATCCTATGTCTGTCACATAGTTAGTTTTAAGCTTTTACTTCCTGTAGTGTATCTTTATTATAGTTAGCACATGAACCCACAAGCATGTATTATTGTTTTAATATTGATTGTGTTTGAATAAAGGATATTGTTGTCTTGTCTTGGAGATAAGGCAAAACAGCCTCAGTTGTATTTGCATTATTATTTCTGAGTGTTACTTTTAAAGGGCAAACCATTAAAAAGTGCACATAATTTGCAGGAATCCAGGAAAATTATTCCAAATATTCATTGATTTGAAGTTCCTGAAGCAGGTAAATCTTGAAGAGTTTACGTAACAATATTTGGAATATACAACATTTCTATTTGGGAATGTTTAAGTCCACAGAATTTATTTTCTTTATGTTGAGAAGTACTGTAAGAGCTGTCAGGTAACTCAGATGGAAATTTGACAGACCTTAGCTGTAATTCAAATTATTAGTACAGTTTTGGTCGTTAGTGGAACATAATATTTTATTGGGACATTTTTTAGTGAGTGAACCCATTGACTCCTGGCGATTCCCCATTGACAGGTAAAATCGTCTGGTGTTAGACAGAGTAAAATGCTAAGTATGGCCGGTTTAGGGGTGAAAGGGTTAAAGTGCTATTTGTTAGTTTGACTTTCTTTTTCTTCATTTGAACCAAATCAAGTGATTAATCATCACCTCCACCATGCTTTGCTTTGCTTTGCTTTGGCTTTTAGAACAAAGTATCAAAGTTGAAGATGGTGGCTCGAGGAGTAAACTATAAAGACTATAATGGTATTTGAGTATATTGTAGAACAAATTTGCCTATATCATTAAATCAATGGGAATCCAAACATGAGGATGCAGTTTGCTCAGGAGGGGTTTTCCCTATAAAAATGGCAGGCCACTTATTGGATTTTTTTTTTTAACAACCCTTAAAGGTAACAGAACCTTGTTTTGTGGATGTAGGCTAAAAAAATCTGACCCCTTAGAGAAACCAGTTCTAAAGTGACAAATGACTGGCAAATAACTTTTACTTATGAATTATTCATAAGTAAAAGTTATTTGCTTGTGTACCAAATTGTCTTACAGTTCCAGTCATTTTTCAGATTGATAGCCTTAAATGTACTGTAGCAACTCTGCCAGCTGTTTGGTCTCAGCATCATAGGCAGTACAAATCCACATTTTTTTCTCCAAAAAGGAACAAAAAGAACCCCTGTCATTTTTGTAAGGGAGCCCCCCTTGGGGCAGTTTGTTTACTTTACCACCATTGTTTAATACTATCCAGGGACTAAATCAAGAATGGAAATAGATTACAGTTTGAAAAAATATGCCACTTTTTTTTACTTCTTACACTTACTGCATTCAACTTTAATTTATTCATCCTTGGAAATGGTAGGAATGATTAGTATTCTTTAAAGCAATTGTTAAAAATTCATTGCACCTAATGTTGAAATATTTTTTCCATATGGAAAGGTAACAGCAGTTGTTTCTGTGAAAGCCTTCTCCAGAAAACTCCAACATGGGATTACGCCCCTTTCAAATGTAGCTTTGTATGCTTTTGCTTGATGACTTTGAACAATTATTACATAAATATGAAGTTATGGAGTTTTTTAAAAGTTAAATCTAATGGAAGGGGATTTAAATTATTGAAACCACTGTGTTGCAACCAGAGTCCACAAAGAGAGGTTAAATAATCTATTGCACTGGAAGTATTTAGTAGGCCAGCATGAAATTTGTTTTGGATAATAGCACTGAATCACCTTCAACAAGTTTTCTAACCTTTGAAGATACCTAATTTTATATCCTCCTGCTGTTTTATTGCTGGAAGATAAAACCAATTTTTGATTAATTATTTTTGTTGTCACATTAACCCACTACAATGTGTTGAAAGTGTATTATTAGCTGTAGTAATATTTTGTTACAGTAAAATCCCCCCTGCTAGTGAGCTGGATTTCTGAATCAAATTTTCAACTTGGAATACCGGTATTGTTGTTTTGGCTATTCAGAGTTAACCTAATCTATGTTTATTTCTATAATTTGGAGGGAAGCAAACGATTGGCATTTGCTTGAAATGACTACAGCAAGATATAATTGCAACTAAAAGGTTTCCTTCTAGTGTACCCAATATGAGGTGCTTATATGGCATGTTATGTATGACATTGGTGCTAAATTCACTTTAAAATTTATCTTTGAACGACTGAAATACATTTCTAACTTTTCAGGGACGTCATGCATTTCTTTTTTTTCCTCCGTCTTAATAAATTTGCCTCCATGGACCACTTGCATGGTCATTTTAACAACTTAATTTTGAAGAAAAATGCAAAAATCTTAACATTTTCTGCTAGATGCGGGCCCCCGCGGAAACAGTGTGCAAATATTTAGTCGAAAGAGAAACCATTTGGAAATTTAGTGATATATTTTTTGCTCCACTTTTTAAAAGATAAACGCATGAATTGAAATCAAGATGGTACTCCATTAGCCGGTAAGCTCCACAAACAAATTTCCACTCAAACCTGGACTCGCGTTGACCTTGAAATTGTTAAAGAAATTTGCCTCGTAGCACTGTTGGCTAAAAGGTACTGTGGCCCACAACTAAAAAGAGAATCTCGCTGGCATAAAAACGCACTATGCAGTCAAAACATTCGTCCGTTTTACTGGCCTGAAAAAGGTCTTTTTTTTTATCGACGGAGATCGGATAAACACCCGATGGCAGCCACGTTTTTCGCCAGTGAACAATAAGTCAGTGGTAACCGTCTTGCGCACGCGTCCTTGAAAGGCAACCTTAGCCAATCAGCGGTTTTTGAGACCTGTCTCGCGAATCTGCAATAGCTATTTTTATCCATGACAACTGGCTTGAACTTTGCGGGGGGCTTTGTTGTCGTTATGGTAACAAAAATTGCTTCCCAAGATGCAGTTTGCGTTTTCTCCAGTTGAAGCCTTTTTTTAATTGTGTACTACTCATACTGTTACAGAACGGGGCATTTTTGCAGTACGACTGTAGCACCGTGGGAGTGGTTTGTTTGAGAACGCTCTACTGTAACCCAAAGCCATTTTTTGGCCTGCTGTATGAAGATTGCTCGTGGAATATAGCCTTCGTTGGTGGGACACACCCGCTCCAACGCTCGCCATATTGGTTGGCAATCTGAACTTGGGTGTAAATTCGAGGACAGAAGCATATTTTGGCGACGAGATCCGACGAACATACGCTTCCCTGTCGCGTTTACAAAGGGAAGCAATGTGCAGATAACATCGTTCGCGAGGATTTCGTTTGCCTTGAAGTGTTCAAGTTGGCGAATACACAAGCTAAAGGCCGATCGACCAGCTGCTTTTAAAGAATATTAAAACCAGAGATTTGCACTGGATTTACTACGAAGAGATCAGCAATGAGTTCTCGGATAGGAAAGCACTTTAAGAGTGAAAAGGATCGAATCATTCACGACAAAACTGGAAGGGTAAAAATCGTCATTTATTTGCGTTAAGACAATGCTTGTGAAGGGAGCGCAACTCCTATGAGCACAAACTGAATTGTTCCATATACAAGAGCCCTTTCCTCATCTTTGGCGGCGTGCTGACCATTTTGTATTTTTATTTGCAGATTCTTATTTCGTGGAATCGCTTTGCAAGGTCACTAAAGGTAGCATTCGAACTCTATTGGGAAACGAAACAGGTACGAGAGCCGCCGGGAGGGCGACTGTTTACGTTATTAGATGTGATTTTATGATTGAACTCGTCTCTGGAAGTTTTACAAGTGACTCCGTTTTTAACCATATATTCTTATTAATTAAATGGACCTTTTGAAATTGCTTTTGGCTTTTTTTCTATCCAACTTCCGCTGCTTTCTCGATTGTTAAAACTCACTCGTCTACATGTTAATGGTGCATAAAATTTATTCAAGCATTGATAAATAATAAATAATCTGTGGTGGTCTTAATTCGTTGTTCTTTACTTGATTGAAAAGACTGTCGAAGCTGTACCTTTGTAATGTTCTATGTTGTGGTTGCGCAATTGATGGGTTTGTGTTGTAAATTGGGGGAGGCTACAAAGGGAACTGGTATAATTTACTAACATGCAACTAGCAATTTCCATGTAATCAAAAGGTTTACGTTGTTATTGATTATTCCGTTTGGTTGAATAATTTGTTTTTAAGTTATTATTGTAGCGTTTTTTAAAGACGTTATGATCACGAATCTCACAGTTTGGACGGTAACTTGCATGATATTGGAATCAAGTTTCAAAGGTCATGCAACATGCCTTGATCTCGTGAATACACTCCCATGGGCTTTGTTTTATTGATAAATATTCTGCCAGTTATTTTCTTAAGGATAACATCTTTTGTGTTCTGACTTGTTCTTCAAAGAATACCACCTTATGCTATCAAAGGTGGCCTGGTTTTCCACAGCTTCTCCACTAAGAATAATATCCAAAATTCTACAACACTCAGTCACATAATTATTTTCATGTTATTAATTTGTGTTGTTCTTCATCTTTCAAACAATGTTGCCGCTGAATTGTGGTCAGAGTTAACCATGATACCTCAAAATCATAACGTAACACGACATATTTGGGACAATCTGCTAACATTGATAAATTTACTACAGGTGGAAACAAACCCAAACCTCACAATAAGTGTTGCTTGGTCTGACTTTTCTTTGTTCCTTTCTGAAAATAAAAATCTCTTGTGTGATACATGCAAATACAGCATTACTAGTCATTTCACCTTAAGGAGGAAATAGAAAAAAAGTGAAGACGAGGAAAGTGGCTTTTCGCAGACAAAATTATTTGCATTGTAGTCCAAATTGGCTCGTGCCAACTTTAGAGATAACAGCAGAGATATTCAAACAGCAAAAAAGTGAGGAATTTATTTTTTGTCTAGAGCTATGCTCACTTCTAACAGATGGTTTATTTTGATTTCTGTTAGGCTGAAATAACATCCTGGTTTGAAGAAGTACCGAAAGCAATCAAGAAAGTTCCATTCAAGGAAACATCAGTGGCTGCTGTACCAATCATAGGCTACATCCTAGTTTTTTCAAATTATTCTCTCTTGCGAATATTGCTCGGACTTGGAAAAGTGACAAAACCCAATCAAACATTCCTACCTTGGATGGAAATATTAGTGTTTCATTGTTTTCCTCATCAAATACTGGCAAAGTTTGCTCATCCAGTACTTGACTGTATTGCTGCCATGCCATATTTGTTTCATTTTGCACTTCCATTCTTTTTTGCATTGTTTAAAGTGGTTAGTAATGGTAGTATTCGTGGTGTGTTCCCATATCTTTGGTGTCTTGGGTGGGTGAATCTTATCGCATCATTGATTCACTTACTCTTTCCTACTGCACCACCTTGGTATGTTGACTCTGTAGTTTTTAGTCCTGAAGGGGAAGTTTTAAAAACTGGTTCCAATGAAGCTGGATTTCATAGACTGGATGCTGCTCTTGGAGTTCCTTTCTTCCATGGGATTTATGCTGCGTCGCCATTGCCATTTGGAGCCTTTCCTTCACTTCATGTTGCATGGCCTTCAGTGATACTTGTGAGTGGACCTTGGATAAATGAGAAGTTTGCTATGTTTCATGTTGTTTGGATCACATGGGCGGCTATCTATTCGAACCATCATTATGGTGTGGATGCAGTTGGAGGAATATTTTTGGTATTTTTGGTTAATTTTATGATGCGCAAATTATGGTGCCCATTTCCCCTGGAAAATGGTAAGAAACCATCTTGTAATATTTGTCGAAGGGCGTCACCACCACTGTTACAAGTGTAAGAAAGTAGAAGTACTTAAATTAAGTTTAACTTTATCATTGGTAGTATTAAAAACATTCTTGTATAGAGAACATGAGTGCAAGCCCTATATTTTTCTTGCTTCATACCAATCCTCAACCACTTTGCTCCACTGATATTCTGATATTCTGTTTGCAAGAAGCCTACAGTCAGATAACTTACAAAAGTTGCTTTTAACAAAATGAGAGAGGTGAAGCAAGTACTCTGAAGCTTGTTCAATTCAGAATGCTTAAGGGATAATAAACTTTCAAGCATTTTATAGATATATTTACAACAGCAGCCCCAAAACAACAATATTTAATAAAATTATAGTGTGTCTTTTGAATACTGGTTCTGTTGCAGTAATTACATTTATTTTTTCCCTTCATGGTTTTGCTAGGATATTGCCATCATAATATTGGCTCAGAAATTTTAAGAATTTTTCTAAGTATTAAAGTACTAAAATTTAAAGTGGTTAGATTTTAAGAGACTATGTCATGCAAAATGATGTTTAAAAAAAGTAGAATGAAACATTGTGGCACATCACCTGGATAAAGGTTGTTTTTCTTAGAATCATCTTGTTTGTGATAAAATGATAAATAAATTTTATCAGGAAAGGAATCCCACATTACCATTTTCAAGTTTTAAACTTGTGATTAACCCTTTCACTCCTGTGGGGTTCCCCATTGACGAGTAAAATTGTCTGGCGTTAGACAGAGTACTATGTAAAATCGGTAAGTCTCAGTGGCCCTCACAGGAGTGAAAGGGCTAACTTAAGATTGCCCTTAAACACCCTAAAATAACGTGACATAGCCCCTTTAAATGATGAAAAGGTTTGTACGTAATTTTCCATTGGTTGTATAAGGTGGTTTGTCAGATTAAATTAAGAGAAATACCACTGTGCATAAATGTTTGATTGAAAACTGATGTCAGATTGTTTATTGTTGTGTT
>NC_090891.1:34312857-34315357 GCF_036669925.1 Montipora capricornis | reverse complement strand
AAGAGGATCGCAGCTCTGAGAACGAGAATGGGTATTCCAGAGCCTCCTGCGCCAGTTCCGCTGGACAAGGGTAACGGAGGCTGAGGGAACGAGATTGTTTCATAACCGCAGAATAGACGGATTCGGCTAACTCAATAGGGCCGTTTATACGAGGGAAAATAAGCCGCGGCTTACTCTGGCGGCGGCGTACATAATACACGAAAGGAACTATTTATACGAGTATAAACTTTCACGCCAGGATAAGCCGCGGCTTGAGAAAGCCGTGAACGTAGATTTAGTTTCATTTATACGGGATGTTCGCGTCTTATGTAAGCCGCGGATTGTTTTCTGTCGTATAAACGGCCCTAATGTTGTACCCAATTCAAATCCTTTGGGAATAAAACGTTTTGTTTCAAGTATTTCCATATCATTTAAATGTGAATGCTCCATTATAACCCTAACTCTAACCCTACCCTAAACTGCGGGAATAAAAAAGTTATTAGAAATAAACTATTTACAAGGCTAAAAATTCTATATAAAAAAGTAAAATCCAAAATCCAAACGTTATCGACACCAGGTCATCGTCAGGGTAAAAAAGGTTCCGTCCGCTAACTCCATAATTTAGAACCTTAATTAATTCCAGATGGGAAAAGTTTTCTGTCTATTTGAAGCTCCGCTTCAATTTTTGAATCATTAGGCTTTCAAGGATAAACGGATTCGGCTAACTCAATGTTGCACCCAATTCAAATCTCTCGGGGTCAAGGTTCTTTGTTTGTTGCATTTGCATTAGGGTTACCCTAAATCCGGATTTCCCAATCGAACGCACCAGCATCTATCTTCCGTGAGTTTCCAAAGACACGAAATATGGAATTTGGTATACTTTACCAAGAAGAGATACGTGATTCAGCAACTACGAGAAAAAAAAACACAAAACCGAAGTGAAACTAGAAAGATTTAGGAGGAAATATTTCTGCGTCTAGGGCATTCTGCGCACACGCGCTCTTCCGTGTTTCAAGGAGCATTTAAAATCTTGATTTCAAGCGATTTCTGGACGGTAATTTACCTCATTCCAAACTTGTTGACTTTGGATTTTTTTGTCTCCATTGCAAAACCAGCGGAGACGTTATTAGGGCGGTCATGCAAATCCGAAAGCTCTCACGAAAAACCTGAAAACTTCGAGAGCACGCGTACGCGAACAAAACATGCTGGTATGCTGTCAAAAAGGTTGCCAATTTTACAACATAAATGCCAAGGTTTCATTGGTCAAAAGTGATACATAACCGGACAAACCGTTAACGTTTAAAAAGTAAAACTTCGCGCAAAATTCGTCACGCTTCAAGGATGGACGCAAATGGTAGTAATCATAGCTACATGAAATGCAGCCCAAATAAATGCACTTTGTATCGCCGTGTACTTTTCAATTCGGTTCAACATTTGCTCATCAACAATTGGTTGATCAACAAATCTTCAATCGCGTGTGTCACTGACTTAAAGCACAAGCTACTAATTATGGCCTGGCAAGGTTTAGCGTAGTGGCATCACAGACCTGAGAAGCAATACCCATAAAAATTAAGTGTCTCCCCTAGCTTTGACAGTTTTAAAAAAGAATACAAACTCTCTCTACTTGATAGTTAGACGTGTGATTAACTTAGCCAGACCTTTATAACTAGTTTCTATAAGCACTACATAACCTCCACCCACTTGTAACTGCTCTGTGGTAGCAGCCAACTCGAAAGCTTGGCTCCTTTGGCTGCTACACACTTTCTTCTTTGCTATGTTTAATTCAATGTATAGCTAGCTCTGTTTTTATTCTTTTTTACTCTTTTTGTTGTTGTATTGTAGTCGAATAAGTGTGAATAAATGAACTTGAACTTGAACCGAAGCCTCCCTCTGATTACCACGCTAATGCTGATCCTAGCTTAGATGTGTTCTGACGACAAAACTCGTTCTCTAAACTTAAAAGGTCTGTTTATGCATTTCATAAGCAACCTTGCCATCAGATCTCTTTCTTCTATTGCTAACTGTGATGTTGACATACGATCTAGCCGATTGGGACAACATCTCTGACAAAATGAGGCAGATCTGAGAAAATGTTGGTCTAGCTTCAGGATCTTGCTCCCAACAGGACGTCATCAAGTCGTATAACTCGTTGGAGCAGTGTACTGGCTTAGACATACGATACCCACACAACAGCTTAGTGAGGAGGAGATTTACTGGAACACAGGGATACGGGACACCTCCGATAGTAACTATCTCCCAGAGGAGGATTCCGAATGACCAAATATCTGACATTGTGGTATATATCTGATCTTCAATAGATTCTGGAGCCATCCATTTAATAGGCAGTCTGCCTCCACCGCTTTTCACGTATTGTCCATCTCCATATATATCACGTGCCAAGCCAAAATCTGCGACTTTAGCCTCGCATTCTTGGGTGAGCAGAATATTTCTTGCTGCAAGGTCTCGATGGACGAACTTCCTATCAGCAATGTGGTTCATGCCGCGTGCACAGTCCAGTGCG
>NC_090891.1:34300357-34307857 GCF_036669925.1 Montipora capricornis | reverse complement strand
TTTCGGGAAGTCCGTGTTTTCAATGATCTAAGACGAAGTCAAGGCTGCACACTACGATTCCGACCGTTGTCAGCTCAGAGGCGGTTTGCGACTCGAACAGTTCCATGGTTACGAGTGCCGCTGTGGGGATGGGGTAAGTGTTGTACATGAAATGACTGTATCCTCATCGGGTGGAGTTAACTTGACCTCGGACCCAAGCTCCGTGTCCTCATCGGTGATCAGTTGCTGTTAAATTCATCACCTATCGTGGAATCTGAAGCAGAAAATGCTCATTTCCAGCCAGGTGCGTGGGGATTTTTGACGACGAAACATTCACGGGGGTTCGCAAATGATGTGGCTTTAGCTTTGCGTGAAAAAATCTTGGCTGGGATGGATTTTCGAGTCGCAAACCGCCTCTGAGCTGACAACGGTCGGAATCTTAGTGTGCAGCCTTGACTTCGTCTTAGAACATTGAAAACACAGACTTCCCGAAACTGTAAAATAAGCTCCAAAAGGCACAAGAATACCCCAGAGGTGAGTCATTTTGATTCATTTTATTGATTGAACGTTAAATTGAGCATTTTTTAGGCTTCATATGATCGACTGTATTTTATTTCCCATACAAAGTCTTATAATGCGTTTAAATTCTCAACGGCTGTCTGTAGTGACGCGAGCTTGGGCTGCCTATGATTACTCCTGAAAGGAAATCGAACACATGGCTGTCCCTGTCTCTTTTACTCTTGAGTGGAGATATTTGCCCAAATCCTGGCCCTCGTAATACCTTGGATCCGTGTGGGATTTGTAAGAAGCCAGTCAAAAGCAAACAACGTGGAATCTGCTGTGACTTGTGTAATGGATGGTTTCACGTAAGACGACAATGTGTGGACATGCAACTAGAAAGTTACAGATCGTATGCTGATAATCTTGATCTTCAGTGGTTTTGTAACGTCTGTTCGGATCTATCAACGAACGAGAATGAAACAACTATTCTTCCAGGCGACTCAAACCCTAACTGGAATCGATCAATCGATGATTTACTGCCATCAATCACAATCTTTACGAGCATCCAGGTTTAAAACTTGGTCAACGTTAACGGTCTGAAGGGAAAGCTATCGGAGATTCGTATGTTACTAGTTAAAACTAGTCTTGACATTCTTGCCATAAAGGAGACCAAGCCGGCAAAAAAGATAAAGGTTAGGGTTAGGGTTAGGGCTAACCGTAAACTCATAAAAGAACCGACTAGAATTTCTGACGTAGCACAAACATTAATCGATTTGATAATTGTTAGCCATCCAGAGAAAATCACTTCGGCTGGTGTGTCCCACTTGGGAATATCTGACCACAGTTTTGTGTACGCAAATTTGCGAATGAGAAAGGAAAAGTGCCCCCTGATGATTAAGACCATACATAATTACAGAACTTTCAACCAGCTGAAATTTAGAAACGACATCGAAAGCGCTCCCTGGAGTGTATGCGAGATTTTCGACGATATTGATGATCAGGTCTGGACATGGCAACATCTTTATCAGAGAATGTTATCTGACCACATCCCAACCAGACAAGTGAGAAAGAGGAAAAATCAACTCCCATGGATAACCAACGAAATAAAGAAAGAACAAAACAAAAGTTATCGTCTTCTGAAACTCTACAAGGTCAACAAAAGATGCTCATACTTGGAGCCTGTATAAAGCTGCTCGAAATCGAGTTAAGAGACTGATACGTAATGCGGAAATCAGTTATTGGAGAGAGCAATTTGCAGAAACTGAGAACAGTAAAAATTTTTGGCGAATTGTAAGGAAAGCTCAGGGAAAGAACGCGAGAAAGCCAATACCTCCAGTACAAGATAGCGATGGGAATATCTTGACAAATGACTACAACAAGGCTGAGGAAATGAATAATTACTTTGCAAATATTGGAACAAAGCTTGCTGAAAAGTTTCATCATGATTCTAGTGCATCACTTAACCAGCCATTGGCATCTGTTAACCCTGGAACTGCTGTTCTGGATCAGGTAGCCTTCTCCGAAGAACAAATTAAGCTGAAATTAACTCACATTAAACAGAAAACAGGTGGTCCTGACAAAATAACGTCGCGCGATATGGCCACGGCTGCTGAGTCACTTTTTGAAAGTCTCTTCAACATCTTTAAAAATAGTATTCAATGTCGCATTTTCCCCAGTATCTGGAAGACTGGAGAGGTCGTCCCGGTACACAAGAAAGGGATTAAATCAGACTGTGCCAACTACCGACCGTTGACAATGCTCAATTTGAAAAGCACAATTTTGGAGGACAATGTCTGTGATTCCTTAGATTCTCACCTTGGAACTAATGACCTTATACACCCAAATCAGTGGGGCTTCAAGAAAGGTGTCTCCTCTGAATCACTACTTTTGTACTTAACTGAAACATGGAAAAGAGCAATTGATGATGGCTATAAAGTTGGTGTTCTTTTTGTCGACTTTAAGAAGGCATTTGACACTGTCGATCATGTTATCCTTAAATCCAAATTGTCAGACTTAGGAGTCTCTGGTGTATTCCACGGCTAGATTGCAAGCTACCTTCATGAAAGATCCCAATATGTCAATGTCAACGGCGCAAGATCAAAGCTACGACAAATCGCCATTGGTGTTCCCCAAGGTTCTCTACTGGGACCCAGATTCTTTGCAATATATGTCAATGACCTACCAAATTCGTCCGAAATCGGATGTATCCAGATGTTTGCAGATGACACTACTATCTACTACATTGGGAAAGAGGTCGAAGAAACTATTAATGCGTTAAACCACATTTTAAACGACTTCAGAGAGTATGGTGCTGTAAGAATCATCTGACTGTTCACACTGGAAAGACTGAGGCTATGCTGATTTCCAGCCATGCTTTTGTTGGTCCATTAAGACCTCTTACGTTCGGAAATTCTCACATTCACTTCACCACGAAATCCACCTGCTTAGGGGTTGAAATCGACTATAAACTGAACTGGAAACCCCAAGTTAAAGCACTGCACACTAAGTTTGGAGGAAAGCTAAAATTCCTGAAGTTTAAAGCCCTTCTCTCAAGTGTCTTGGAAGAAATATATTTCAAAGGGATTGTACCAAGCATCACTTACTGCATCGCTATTTGGGGATCTTGCTCACCATCTACATTTTATACTTTGGACCATTTGCACCTGAAAGCAGCCAAACTAGTCCACAAACTCCCTGCCGAAACTCCTGACAGTGACGTTCTTGACCTTGTAAAATGGAAACCACTAGTCTATAATTATTTATAAGCGTACGCTCGCTTCTATAATGTACCAGGTCTATCATAATAGTTTACCTGATCAATTTAAAGCCCTTTTCGAAACACGCAATACTCATACTAATTATAATTTAAGGCGTATTAATCACTTCTCGCATGTACGGTACAATAGCAACATTGGCAGAAATAGTGTAAGGTATAGAGGGCCCATTGTTTGGAATTTAATTCCTGAAGCCATCAAGGACGCTTCCTCCTATCAACTTTTTAAACAAAAACTTCGACAGGCCTCAAAGATACTGGACCAAATTAAATTCGAAAAAGAGGCCTGTCTGATAACATCAAAACAATCAGATTTTTTGTATTTTTAGTTTTTAAATTTTAGAAGTTTTTATTATTTTCATTTAAGGTTTTATAAATATAGATTTTAATTAAGTTGTTGGCAGGTCCACACCAGCCTTCACGTTGCCGCAAACTGACCTGCCTTAACAAATAGTATATTATGTATGTATGTATGTATGTATGTATGTATGTATGTATGTATGTATGTATGTATGTATGTATGTATGTATGTATGCATGCATGCATGCATGTATGTATGTATATATGTATGTACGATAAAATTTACTGATTTTATCGTGCGAACAGTCAGTTGTTTATTTGTATCAATAGTAATTCAAACAAGATCGAGTTATTTCTATACAAAGAAAGTCTCAGGAAAAAAGTCCAGAAATAAAATCTATGTAAATTGAAAATGTATGAACAGGTAGGTCCCTGGTATAGACCGTATTCATAACTGGCAGCTAAGTAATCATTCTCTTGTCTTTATGCTAGTCATCCTCACTAGCTAGCCTCGTTAGTGAGAACAAAATTCAAAATAATTTTTGCTCCAAAGTAAGGCTAGTGAGGATGATTAGCACAAAGATAAAAGACTAATTTCTTGGCCGCCATTTATGAATTCGGTCTATAAAGTCTATAAACTAAAGGAATAAATAGGGTTAGAACTTTGGCAAACAGTAACAAGTAACATACCGTTTTATTAAGCTTACGCATGACTCAGTTTCATCGCTGCTTTCAAATACCCGTAAACGCTTCCATTTCCTACTACTGCTTTCAAATGTACTTTCACGTTTCTTGTTCTTCTACGAATTCGATAAGTTCCTCACCTGTGATCTCGACAACCCTGCTTTCCTCCGTTTTAGAAAAAACTGGACTTCGACTCGCGGAAAAACCAACGCAAAAACTCCCAAAAGACCAACAAACGACGGAAAATCAAAATTACAAGCAGCCAAGAGTGCGTGCCAGCTCGCGAAAATACTGCAAGCTGATTGGTCAAAAATGATATCACATATGTGTGGATAAAAATGGTGTCATCACTGGCGGCATAGCGTCTTTATCAATTTGCTACCACTTGGTATACCACTAAATTTACTTAACCAAACTTAAGCTGGAGAAATTGGTTTGCATATTATACCAACATGCGTTCTCACCGAGTTCTAAAAGATCTCTGTTTCCTCTTGATTCAATCCCCCCACTAAGAGACTGTGTTTGCATCTCAATAAGGTCCTCCAGTCCTGGCACGTATCTTGGATAGGTGGGTTTCTTTTTTCGTTTTTTCCGCTGTTTCATCACGAAGTAGAGAACGAATGCTACTAATAACAGTAAAGCAACGCTAACCGTGACCGCTGCAACAATGACACCTGAGTTTTCGGAACGATTGGTCTCGAGGTCTGGTTGTAGGGTTGGAGTTGAGAACATTGTTTCATCGCTGTAGATGCTTGTGTTAAAAATGGAGAACACTCCTGTGAAACAAGATAAAAGGGACCAAACAGGCTGAATACACGAAAAACGAAGCTTCAACATTATAACTACCCACGTAGTGTTTAAGAAGGGTGGTGATTGTTTACAAAACAAATTGAATATAATTTTAAGTCTCACACAAAAAGATATTCAAAGACTTTTTATCCTCGAATTTTGTTCTGATTTTCTCGCAGTTTGTTATAGTTACGATTCATTAGTAATGATCCATTATTTAGAGATTTAAAGTTCCTTAAATTCGTAGATATTTATTCTTTGCTCCTAGGTAAACTTATGTATTCTTATAACAATAACTTACTTCCTCCCTCTTTTAGCGATTTTTTTTAACGTACGAATCAGGTTCATAACTATAATACTCGTGGTTCTAACCGATTCTATATCCCATTTTGCCGTACTAATATAAGGAAATTTTCCATAATTTACCAAGGCCCAGTCTTTTTCAATAAGTTATGCTCTGACATTCGAAAGGCTCATTCATTATATTCTTTTCAGTCTTAGATTAAAACGTATCTCTTGTCATGTTATTAATCAGATTCTGATGTCTTCCCTTCTTGTTCTTGTTACTAGTGTAAAATAAGAAAAATATCGTGTTATGCGTAATAGTAATTTAATTAAGCAGTCTCGTTAGTCCATCAATCCATGTAAGCTCTTTCTGATTTGTATTCTTTTATGTAACGAGGGGACCCAGGTCCTGTAAGCCCCATGGTTTCTTCTGGGCTCTCTTGCCACGTGATAATTTCTTTTTTATACTAAACTTGGTAATGTATTGTGGCTAGATAAACTAAGCACCTACTTTTTCCCTCGCGCATAGATGAGGCTTCCCCATGTCCAGATGCCCGTCGTTTGCAACCTCCGCAAGGACCTGAGGCACATTTCGCTACCCTATCAAAGGTTCAGGTTGTCATTGAAAAGCGTTCGCGTTGGTCTCAAAGTGCCATCATTGGTTTCGTGCGACAGATGGCACTAGTGCTACGGTGAGATCTCCCTTATAGGAGTTCAAGAAAGCCTTTGATTTGGTTGATGATCATATAATAGGCTCCAAACTTCTCTGCTACACAGTTAAACCCCACATCATCAACTGTATATCAGTAAAAAAACGTTTTGAAGAACAGGCAGAAAACTATCTATTTAAGGGGCTCACCTCAGTCCCTGATTGTTCTCATTATAATGAATGATCTCGATAATCAAGAGGCACTGCGGCCCAGTGGTTAGGGCGCTTGCCTTGAGATCTTAACAGTTGTTGTTGAATGTTCTTTTCTGCCGTGATTCTGTTTCATTGGCCCTGAAAAGCCCCTATGGGAGTGGCAATTAATTACGTATGTACGTATAATCGCTGACGACGCAACAGCGTCAGAAATGGTACCTCCTTCAATGGTTAGGGTTAGGTTAACCCTCTTGAAAGGATATCATTATCTGACCCCAGGAAAATCGTCTGCATCCAACCAAGTGGAAGGAAAGTCGAACATGCTTCAAAAGGACACCCTTTTCGCTGAAGGAGAGGGCTTGGAGTTTGAGTCACCTATGATTGATCAGCTGAATTTCTGAAGGTCACTTTTATAAATGACCTCAGTTATAATCCTGTTCTAAGGCAACGCCAAACAGTTGGGACCTGTTAACGAGAACTAGTACCGTTCCTGTGTGGTAGGATAAGTTCTATGTCATACTTGCAATAAAGATTTAGGTTAACTAATCTTCCATTGTATCTCGGGATCGAAGCTACATTTTGCCCACGAAATGAGTTTACAAGAACTCTCTCTTTCTGAAGATGTTGTTAGAAAGGCAGTCTGGAAGAATGTTATTATTTGCCTTATAAAATAGTTTAAAATTCTCCACTTTGTAATGTAACCCATAATTCCTCGATTCGCTCTGACGAAGGGCTAACGCTCGAAACGTCAGCTTTTAGAATCTCTGTACGGTGGCCACTTTACATTACCAACTCCGTTGATAAAACCCAAAAAAATTTGTATACTACTTCCCCACCGACGCAGCACCACAGTTTCTTTAGAAACTACCCCCTTCATTCATTTGTAATGTAGCCCGATTGTGGTCCAATTTGCAAAGTTTAATACTCGACGAGATGCCATATCTTTAGGTAAATGAAAAATAATCCTAGCAGCCATACAATGGGGTCTCTCAATTGAGCTGATAACATCTGAATTACAGTACGCACCCCACAAAACAAGGCCATACATAATAGATGATAAAATGACACTAAAATAGAATTCCAGTAAGACATCTTTGGGCAAAAACCTGGAACATTTTAATAGTTCCAGTTTGTCCGCAAAGTTTTTCTTTAAGTCCAACACATGTGGTACCCAGGTAAGTCTATTACCTACAGTCATTCCTAACAGACGGGTTTTTGTGACGTAACGCAAGACTGCGTTTCCTAGGAGCGTCGGGGGTAGAGGTCCTATGATGTCTTTCTTGCAAAGTAACATAACTTCACTTTTTCCCGGATGTGGTGTCAGTCG
>NC_090891.1:34287857-34295357 GCF_036669925.1 Montipora capricornis | reverse complement strand
AGACAAAATTCTCTTGCGAATTTGTTCCTTTCTGCCAGTTCTTCAAGTTAAGAAGCGAGGAAACAATTTTGCAAATTAAACAGAATAATGAGAAATGATCAAAAATCACTATTGGTGCCGTAGGATAGTTTTTCGACTCAGGATTCAAGACCCAACGTTTGAACTGGTGTGCTAATGTTTTCATAAGGAGTGAGCGTGAGCGTCCTTTCTTTTTTACTTCAGATGGACAGTACCTTACGCAGAATGGTTGCTGTAGCTAGTAACGCTGATTTTTGCACTACCTTGATGTTCATCGATTTGACTTAGATAAAAAAGCAATCTAGGCGGCATAGATCCAAATGCCCCTATATCTACGGAGATGACTGTTGTCATTTTCTTCCACATCTTTAATCCTTAACCTTTATTCACATTCTTGTGTTTTCAATTTCAGCCTTTTCAGGTTGTTAATTGCAAGTTAAGTTAAATAAAGTTATTCGTTAGTTAGTTTAAGGTTTCCTCAAACCTTCGTGAATGTCCTCCTTCAGATTAAGAAAAATCTTACAAGCGCTCTTTTCAAGGAAAGCCCCAAAACTAGATACCATTGTAAAGGTTATGAAATGTAGAATTCGATTTTGCTACTCTTTTCATAAGGTTACTCAAGATTTTTCGTCAACTTAATGCAGAACCAAATGCTACTCTTTTCATAAGGTTACTCAAGATTTTTCGTCAACTTAATGCAGAATCAAATGCTATCATATATGTAACATAACTGTGTAGTGTAAACCACAATGCAATCGTGAAATCAACCTCTGGATACGAGTAAAAATTTTAGAATCAACCGTCCGCGCACGCCTCCTCTACGCTGCGCAAATTGACCTCCTCAGCTCTGCTGAGCACGCTAAGTTAGAATCAATTTGGCACCAATATCTTCGAAAAATGGTCAAAGGCGGTTTCCAGCGCAAAAAAGCACCACCCCGAGAAACTAAAAAACAGAAAGCTGAGCGGTTGAAACGCGAAGCTGAAAATCCTGAGCTGAAAGAGCAATGGGACTGGGGATACAAAATCACGAATGAGAAGCTGAGAAAAATCTGCGGAGCTACTCCCATCGGTGACTTCGCCGATAAATTTCATCTCAAATACGTTGCTCACGTGACCCGCATGCCGAACAACGCTTTGCAGAAACAGCTGGTCTACTGTGAACCAGCCCGTACAATCCGACGAGGAGGCAAAAATGTGAATTTCTGGGCTAAATTATCAGAGACTACTGGCATCGAAGCCGAACAACTACAAAAGACTATGTACGACAGGAACGATTTCAACAAGTGGATCGCAGATCGCTACGAGACGCATTCACGGCCAGCCAAATTCGTAAAGACGAGTAAGTGCTGAACAAATCGATCGATCGAATCTCTAAAACTTTGCCGCGAAAAAGGTCATAGCGGAGTCAGGCCATTACGGCATTTTGACACCTTGGCGGTTTACTGTATCTGTTATTAATTAATAATTTTTTGACAAGTTAGCTTTAATGATCAATTAAATGATAAACTTGATAAATTTGACTGGAAAAAAAAAAGAAAAGAGGAAAAGTAGCTCTGAACGGTTTGAAGTACCCTCAGTTCTTGATGTTGAGTCGTAATCAACAGACTCGGATTTGTTACTATTATCATCACCATTATCATTATTAATATTGGTATTATTTGCATCACAATTAAAACTAATGACAAGAGTAAAACCATGACCAGAGCACTTGGAGATTAGAAATGACAAGTTTATAATTAATAAACATATTTTGTCAAGACCATCTTAAGGCAAAGCATATGCTTTGACCGTGAAACCTGTGACTTACCGATCCGCAATAGGTAAGAAGAGTCAGCTTGCAAATCTGTTAAATTCGCCCGTGTAATGTGCGGGTTCAGTTTCACAATCTCCCATTTAAAGTCCAAGATTCCTATTTTTTTATATTCAATCGTCAGGTGGCTGATCATGGTCAGGTTTGTCAGTTTCCATGTCACAGAAAATTTACTGGAATCGACCTCCGTGATAGTGATTTGTGATGGCTTGTGTGGTACTGGAAGACACGTCTTTCCGTTCCCCGCATACCCAGGCAGACAAAGGCAAACGAAAGAACCTTCAAAAAGAAGTTAAAATGATAAATTGAACGCTAAGAGCTTTAAAGGATTAGGGTTAGGTTACCTCGCCTTTGGCGAATACTGTTAAATAGCCATTAACGTTTGTGACGTAAGCATGAGTTTTTCCTCATCGCGTTTGATTTCGGTTTAAGCATTAAGCCTGGCTTCAACTGCGACATAAGCATAAGCATAACGAAGTTCACACTTTTTGCATAAGCACAAGAGAAGTGACATACGCAAGCGCAGTTAGCTCTAGGAAAAAACTCGCAGGAGAATGAGACGAGCCACGCTCTAAAATGGCGGACGGCCTTATGCTTATGTCTATGTTGCATCAGCTTACACAGTTATTAACGAGACAAAAGCATAAGTACAAGCATAAGAAAATGGAAACGATTCCTTTTTCTTATGCTCATGCTTAAGTTTATGTTCATGCTTATTCATATGCTTATGCTATGTCACAGTGTAAACCTGGCTTTAGCTAACTGAAACTTTATATTCAAAGCCCATTAGAACCTCCACGTCTCATTTGTGTCGCCGCGCATTCCTCGACAAGCCAACCTGTGATATTATTTTCCTTGCATTTTCAGCTTACTCACTGTATTTTGAAGACTTTCTTACTTTGCACAAACAAGCCCTAGCTTACACCAGTACCCTTCCCACCTTTATTGTTGTGACATTTGGCATGACGATCACATGACTGGCTTTCCTTGCATTCATCAATATCATTACAAAAAAACCCATATTCCTGTTTTTTGAACCCCTCACGACACTTGCAATGATATGACCCTGGGGTATTAATGCATTCTGCGTTCACAGCACACCGGGCACTTCCCGTTTTACCACATTCATCAATATCGGTGCAGTTAAATCCATCGCCGGTGAATCCTTTTTTGCACAAACACTTCAAATGAGCTCCATATTTTCTTATTTCTCCATCTTTACTGCATTTGTGTGACGTCATATTGAAACTACAGTTTGATAACTTTGATGTGGTATTCCAAATAGATGCATTTTTCTCGCAATAGCATCTCTGGCGAAATTTACTACACCTGCCTACTGAATAATTCACTGATTGACAGATGTCAGTACATGATAATCTTGTGCGGTTTTCAGAGTATGAGCAATTGGCGTGTGGAGGACTGCAACAGCAGTCTTCACACGTACAGACAAACGACTGTAAGTCAAGTGATGTTAGAATTTTCCCCACGAGGTTGCGTGGCAGCTGGCAAACAGGGTAATCACTCGTGACTCTTGCATTCTCTGACAACCACTTTGAAAGCCAGCTTAAATGGCAATTGCAGTTTAGAGGATTATTTTGAAGGTATATAGCTTTCAGTTCTGGAAGCCCATAGAAAGCATTGCGTATAATTGCGGAAATATTGCAGTCGTTCAAATGTACTGTCGTTAAGCTCTTGAGACCTATGAAGGCGTCTGATGCGATTAGAGACAGAGGGTTTTTGCTGATATTTAGCACATCTAAAAACCGAAGATGCTGAATGCTTTTTGTCGGAATAGTTTTCAGCTGATTTTCTTCGAGAAGCATGCTCTTTATCAATGGAAGGCAGCTGAAAGCATTCTCATCGATGCTTTTTATCTTGTTTGACGCAAGCTCCAGTTGAGTAAGAGACATCAAATTTCCAAAAGCACCGCTGTTTATTGCCCTCAAGTTGTTGAAGCTTAATGAAAGGATTTCTAAATTTTCCAACCTGTCAAATGCGCCCTTTTCCAGTACTGTGATTTTATTGACTCGGAGATCAAGTTTTCTTAGACGAGGAATAGTAGCAAATGCCGCTTGAGGAATCGACTGAAGTTTATTATGGTCCAGTCGCAGCGTTTGTAAAGATATTAATCCTCGAAATGTCTCAGTGGTGATGTTTGAGAGCTCGTTTTCTTTAAGATCAAGGTAAGTCAAATACGTCTGGCGAGAGAAGGATCCATCTTCTATTGTTTTTACACGGTTTTTATCCAAGTAGAGACGTTGCAGGAAGGGGTAACTTTTCAAAGATGTTGTTTCCACCTTGCCGATATTATGAGAACTCAACCACAAAGTGCTGAGCCTTTCTGGCAAATTTTTAGGGATCCTAGTTCTTTTAACACCTGCCTTAAAGTTGCAAATTGCGATCACAAATTCGTAGACTGTTCTGTTAACTATGAGGTGTTCCGTGTGGCAACGAGAGCAGCCAAAGCAGTCGTCATTCTGTTGAGCGGTCTGAACCGTAGCTAAAAACACGGCAGAACTCAGAAATACAGCGAAAAACATATAGACACTCTTTAACTGCTCTTCAGTTTATACAAGCACCAAGCTTTCGTATATGAATGGCACTGTACAGGTGAAGCGCCTTTTCAGGTGACACCGTACCTGTGGAGAACACGGCTTAATGAAACTGGACCCTTTTGTCTGATCCTAAACATAAAACCTGTACGTGCTGCACTTAATTGAACGCGATGATTGATTGACAGTGCCTTCACATGAGTGTCCAAGGTGACACTTTGGTCGCTCAATTTCGAACATATAATTAAAAAAGCAAAGCTTTTTACGCAAATATGACCTCCCAAATTAAGTTGTATGTGACCTATCTCGCCTGCGTTGTTTCATAACTTCACATCCGAAACTGGGCTCCAGCTTATTATGGGAGGCGAAGGAGATATAAATTAGACTGTGCCATTTAATTTGTGCGAAAATCAAGTTGAACAAAGCTTAAAATGAAATTTCGTTGATCAGCTGTTCCAACAAACCTCTTATGCTTTTAAAATGATAATTACTTTCCTCGAGCACAGATAGAAGTTTGGAAAATTTTTGTGCCAAGCAGACACGTCAAGATTGTCGATAAGAAGAGAAAATATTCCATTTCTCGTATATAAGTACATTTCTATTCGCTTCGTTTCGGAAAGACACTCGGACTTGAGAGAATACAACGCCTATGATTCACGGTCCATGAGCCCAAGATAATCATGAGGTTTACAAAATCTTATTTGTTCCGGGTTATTCGCAGCGGCAATCTCCAAATACGAGACTGCTGGGATCTCACCAACAGCAGACAAAAAGGGCTATGATTCCATATGCTTAACGAAAGAGTTGTTGCTTCACCCTACAATTATTCTAACGCACACTTCGAAAGCGAACTGATTAACAATTATTCCACGAGCGCACGTTGGATACGAGATGATAGATAGCCAAGAAGCGCGTAGCGCCAAGTTGGCTATAATCATCTCATATCCAACAAGCGCGAGTGGGAGAATTGTTTTATTAAATATGCCAAGGAAAAATTAAAGAGTTTCTCTTGAAAACGCCCACAAACGATGAATAAATCTTCCCCACTTTTAATACTTAAAAACACTACCACTGAAAGATAAGTTGCCTTGGTCTTTTTTTGTATTAATTTACTTTAATTATTATTAAGTTTTCAGAGGCTTGCGTTCAATCAAATGAAAAATCAATCTGATATCAGTTGGTTTAAAAGAGATGTGCTAGATCACAATCTACCACTTAATATTCATCTCAAAGTCTTCGATCAACCGGAAAATGATCATTTTACGGCATACATAGCCTAAAACGGGAATGCAATCTGTGAAAGACATGTACACCCTAAGAAAATGTCCACTATCTTTTTGCATGCGTGTGTGTTCGTCATCAAGGCACACCACTGGCGTCAATTGTCGAAAATCGGCAAACAAAAGCGTGTTACCCACATTTTTCTTCTTTTTGCACTTTTAATTTTAAAATGAACAATCGTCTTGCAATGACCTTAAGTTGGCTCTTTTGGGAATGATTTACCTGTATCGATCGATGTTCGCTCACCAGACATGCAAACAAAATTAAGACCAACATTTCCCTTCGAAACTGTCAGTTTTTAAATGCGGACGTCATGTTAAGCTCCCGCCAAATGCTATCAAAACCCACCAAGGATTGCACATTGAATTTCCTTCTAATGCGTAAGAAATTCAGTATGTACAGTAGCGATTTCGATCATCCTAAAATGAGAGTCAGTGTAATGTGGGTAAAACATCTCCTTTGTCTTGTTAACAACTGATGTACGGCTTAACCAAAAGCAATTTTAAAAGAATATGTACTACTTCCGATTACGGTGCGATGAATTCGAAAAAACGGTCAAAAAGACCTTTGGATTCATTGACTCAAATCATTATTCCAAGTGGCAAAGTCGCACGTCAGTCGTCCATTCATCAGTATCTGACAGGTAAAAACGTAGTCTGAAAAAGCTATGTGATCGTAGAGTTGTTTCTGAATGGCTGACGGAGGAGATGCAGCCCGTATCGATGAGGAACAATGAGGTCGAAAATGCCATTATTTGCGGACAGTATGATGACGGAAGAAAGTCATATATTTCCAAATGTGTCCCCAACGTGAAGAAAAGCCGGTACTGTCAAAAGTGCTGAAAGTATAGGCTCAGTTACGTATAAGTATGGTTGAGTTAAAGAACCTTAGTTACCCACTTTACATTGCGCGCCCACATTACTTCAGTCGCCATTTTCAGGGCCCCCGAAACTCTAAATTCTATCACGGTGTAAAGTAATCTGTTTCCATCGGACATGAAATGGGCTAAATAATTCTGTTTTCCATTGAAAAATAACCTATGTTTATTAGAATTTGAGTTTATAACATTATTTATGTATGACTTCAAGTTGCTCTTCGCAACATGTTATCGAGTGGAAACGAAATCCTTGTTGAACCATCTGCTCTTGGAATGGCATCGAAGAGTACCGAAATTGGGAATAACTCGATTAACGGATGGAACGATCAGAATGAATGTATTATCATTTCTGAAAAATGAAGAAATAACTTTTTGGACTACCGTGTAAGGAATCACGAACAGCAAATGCACCGTCGGATCGATAATTCTGTTCAAATACTGTTGTGCGCGTCTTCCCCTCAGGCTGCCGGCACTGAACAAAGAGGGCAAGTCTTCGGCAAACATTTGAATACTGATCTCCATCACAATCAGTAAAAGCCTTTATCCATTGGTGTTCATTTCATTTTCTCGCTGATAATAAAACTGCGTTTTGTGGAAGCAAGCTTGAATGCGACATTTTAATTTATTCTTGGTCTGGAAAGGTTCAAAACTATAGAGGCCAGAAGGTCAGCTTGTGTTTATTTACAGGAAGATGAAATTGTTGTTGGATTCAACACCTGTTTGAAGACTAGGTAAACTTGAAAAAGAAGAGATTCTAGGAACGTACAGTAAGAGCATTTCATCTGATTCTACAACTGTGTATTGCGCGCGCCATACTGAAACTGTCTTTAGTTTACTTATACTCGCTTTATATCGATCGCTAACCGCTTGCATTAAACTTATTTACCAAGTACCGCGCTAGTAGCGAATTAAACTATCTTGTCTTGTTGTTCCCATTGCGAACTGCTTGGGTATAAAATAAA
>NC_090891.1:34277857-34282857 GCF_036669925.1 Montipora capricornis | reverse complement strand
ACTGAGAAAGGAAGGCAATCGAAACGATTAAAATGGCGAAATGCTTCGCGTCCGATTGCAACCATCAATCGGAAAAGTCACACCTGTAACTTCTTTGGATTCCCTAGCAAGGAAAAAAAGCTTGATGAATAAAGAAGATGGATTCGCCTACTGAGGCTAGTAAGGGTTTTATTTAAATACTTTTTCTGTTCATGAGATATATGTGAAACTGTGTTGGTGGAGTCGCCGTCTTTGTCATGAAACTGTTTAAGCTTAAGCTTATATAAATCTTATCGTTTCTGAGGCGCCCTTTCTTGTACTCCGACTTTAAAATCTCCTCCCTTAAAACGAAGAACTAACATTTGACTCAATGTTAGAAATCAGCTTTGAGAGCTGTTGGTGTGGTTGTTGATGCTTAATCTCACCCAGTGTTGCTTTATTAACAGACAGATTAGAGAGCTGCCCTGCTAGCAGAGGTTTTTATGAGATAGAAGCTGCAAGATAAAAAACCTCTTTTACTAGCACAGTGCTAAGAAAGAATTATAAAGCTAACATTGCCCTTTTTGCTGTCGGAGAGAAGACAGAGAGCCAGGAAAACATGCCAGAGTCTGTAGTTGTCATTTCAGAGATGGTTCTCTGAGATTTTCAAGAGGAATCAAAACAAACGTTTTCCTGCAGAAGAAGCAAAGCCAAAAAAGACGAAAATCAAGTCACAGCAGACCCTACAAGAAATGATTGGTGACGCAAGAAAGAAAGAAGAATTTAAACAAGGCACTTCTGACAATTTGGACAGACCTGAATCAACAAGAAAAGAAGTTATTCTGGAAGCAGAGTTGGCGCAGGCAGGAAACTGAGTTGCTAACAAAGGAAGTGTTTCATGTCATTGTCAATTATGCCGATAGGTTTAAACAATCCATCAATTACTTTGCTGGTTGGAGAGTGCAATCAATCAGCTTTGAAGACCAAATATTTATAACATTAATGAAAGTCAGACAAAGTTACACAAATCGTCACCTTGCACAGTTATTCAATTGTAGTGTATCTACAGCAGCAAATATTGTAACAACTTTCATTTATGTCTTGCACTCAATTTTATTTACTGACCTAATGAAATCAATCCCATCTAGGGATAAGAACAAGCTGTCCGCCCTATCGTCTTTTAGTCAGTTTGGTTCTAGTAGAGTAGTTATAGATTGTACATACATTGATATTGCCACACCTGGGCTAATGATCGAGCAGAATACTACGTATTCGAACTATAGGGGAATGCATTCCTTCAAGGATATTGTGGGTGTAGCACCAAATGGTGTTATTACTTATGTCAGCAAACTTTATCCAGGGTCAATATCTGACAGAGCAATTGTGCAGCAATCAGGATTTTTAAATCACCTTACTGCTGGAGATATGGTCTTAGAAGACAAAGGTTTTCTTATACAGGATCTTGTACCAAATGGTGTTACTGTAAATATACCACCTTTTTTGAACAATGGCACATTCACTGAGAATGAAGCAAGGGCAATAAAAGCTATAGCAAAATGCAGAATTCATATTAAGAGGGCAAATGCTGGGCTTAAAGACTTCAAGATTTTAAGTTTTATTCCTTCATATTTACGCTGTCATGCAGATATCATATTTCAACTCTGTGCATCACTTGTTAATTTGCAGTTTCCACTGATCAAAGAGGGATGTGAAGGATATGAATTCACAAACTGAAAATCTCATCAAAATACTCCGTTATAAGACGCATCTCAAATAGAGGAATTTGGTTCAACTCCTTGCTAGTTAGGCCGCCTCAACTGAAGATTGTACTGTACGTCAAGAACAGAATTAAGAGAAAAACCTTTAAATCTTGCTGTTATTGGTACTTTCTTGCGGGTGTTTTTGTTGTACAACTCTAAGAATTGAAGGCCATCATCACGAACGTTGGTGAGAGGCCATCATTTTGGAATCGCAGTAAGGAGAAGACTGGGCACGAGTTTTGTTGCAAGAGGACACTCGGCTATAAGACGCAGCTTGAGTTTAGATCATGTTTGGGGCCAACAAACAATTTCTTTGAGAAAAAATGCTGCGTCTTATAACCGAATAACTATGGTAGTCTGCAAAAAAACTAACTGCAAATTGCCGTGATGGACGTTTCCCTGCACGTCATCCAGTTGTACTAAGTAAGGACTGAAGATGTTTCCGCTTCATAATTCCTCCTATTTTTTATCTAATCTGATGCCAGGTCAAAATTTTTCAGCTTTACGTTTGCACCAGAAAGTACCATAAAAGCCGGAGTTAACAGTAAAACACAAACCAAAAGACAGATGAAGAAAAAAATAAAATAGTTTTTATATACAACTCCGAATCGAATTCTCATCGAAAGACTAACGACAGACGATCGTAAAAACACAACAATTTCTGCAGTCTCTGACTTCTATGAATCAAGGGGAAGGTCATGATGATCTGTCAAAAGAAAGCAGTTGATCACGTGCTAGGCAACCATACAGGTGCACGTGATCACCTTGCGTCAACTGAATGAACTACGGGCAAGAATGTTAATCGTTCGTCGTTTTCAGAGTAAAACAACACACGTTTTAGCCAAGAAAATTCCGTCTTTGGTTTTTTCATTTTGTTGTAATATTTAACTGAATATTTACATTTCATCTGTCAGGTCAGGAGGCCTTATTTGTCGGGTTCCTGAGAAACGCATCTATTTGGACTTCAGGGAGAACTATTTACACAATCATGAGGTTGAGCGGCCAATCAAAACAGAGTTTGTAATTGAAAATCTAAATATATATGCGATACTAAAACAGACTTGCGATAAGTCGCAAATCACAATGCTGACAAGCACAAAAGCAAAAGAAATGGTGGTTTTTTTACTATCTGAATGTTTTTGGGTTAGATTAAACCAATATGTTGTTGAAAGATTTTCGTGTTAAAGGAGCTATGTCACGCAAATGATGTAATTTTATGACACTCAAAATGTGCAAAAAGAATGAGTAATGTAAACAATCTTCGCACTAGTAAGTCGTACAAATAAATTAATAGGATTA
Source organism: Montipora capricornis (assembly GCF_036669925.1). NCBI lineage: Eukaryota > Metazoa > Cnidaria > Anthozoa > Scleractinia > Acroporidae > Montipora > Montipora capricornis. The sequence goes on along the minus strand of NC_090891.1, from coordinate 34,279,840 downwards.
ACCAGGAACTTAAGAAATATTGTTGGCTTCCCAAATAAACTTCATTTAACACTAAAATGACAAAACATATCTTGTTCTGACGTTAGAAACTTGGCAACCTATTAATCATTCGTCAGAAAGAAAAACTTCCTGTCTCCTTGCATATCACATTTCAACCCATTTAAACCCTAACCCTAACCCTAATGCCAATTTTGTTAAGCTCGAATATTACACAACATGATGAATTCAAAAAGGAAAATCTCACAAAACCTTTTTCCAGTGAAAGATTTGTTGAAAAAAACAACATATTTGCCATTAGAGGCAAAAAAAAACCTTCCTATTTCATTGTGTGCATGAAGACAAGAAACGCAATCATGTCAAATTACCACACGCAACAAAATAAATTTCAGGATCAGACCCTGTCCTGAAGAGCCTTTTCCTTGAATAATGAAGCACAAAATCGACAACAAGCTTTCTTTCAAATAATTCTTGGCTGACACATTTCCAATTATTTTTTTACCTGAAGACTGTGCAGAGTTGGGCACAAAATAAATATAACAAGAATTAATGAAATTTCCAATTGTTACTGGAAGACTGTGCAGAGTTGAGTACAAATAAATACAAACAGCCAAACTACAGAGATCACAGATCCCACTTAAGGTGTTTGATTCCTTCTCTGTCTTAAAATTTGTTAAACCCATAAGTTACCAGGAGAGAATTTTCCATTTGGTTTCAGTGTTGTACATAACACCACACTTGATAAAATATACGAAATACAGCTCACTTTGATTACGGCTCGACGGGCAAAAGATTGTTGTCGAAGTCCATTACTCGTCGCTTTTAAGATTCCAGATATTTATTCTTCACCGCCTGCCTTTTTTATCCAATTGACATTCCATTCTTGAGCTCCACAAAGGTGTATTTTGTTTAGAGATCCACCAAAAGGCCATTTGCGTTTCAATGATTTCGACGCCATTGCGGGTTAATTAAATAGTCTACTGTGCCCACCAGAGAAATCTACGCTGTAGTGATCCCAAGAGCAATAAATTATCCAAACAAAACGATTTAACTCAACCAATTTCATTGCATTCGTAACATGGCCTCCGCTATCAAAAGCACATGGTAAATCTATCCCAGCTTACTTAGGGCCTTATACATTACATCTCTCCTTTCCTCAGAAAAATGCTCCTCTACATGAAAAGGAAATCTCCGCTAACAATAAAGTCAACTATACTAAATGATAACGTCTTTTGCTTCTACAGTATGCAAATAGAAACTACTGAAACTGTTCAAGCTGTGCTTGGTTCTAAGGAGAGAATCAGTGTTCATGTTCCCCAAAGAAAATTAAAAACGAAGTTCCTTCATCTCTCTGGTAATGTCCTTGTCCTCTGGGGTCGCAAATTCCTTGATGGCTCTGGTGCCGCTCCACCATTCTCCTGCAGATCAGGGCACTCTCCCCTATCCAGCAGCCTGGCAATAGATTCTTGTATGGTTGATTGGTAAGGTGATGGCACAGGGTCTAATTCCTGCTGGGGTGTGGGGGTTGTTGACACAGAGTCTGAGCCTTGTTGGGGTGTGGGATCTCCCTCTGTAATGTATGGCTTCACATGACTTGTCTTTCTGGAGTACTGGTTCCCTGTTGGACTCTCTACTACAAGGCTGTTTCCGGTCTTGCTGATGACCTTAAAGGGGTTTGGGTTGAATGCAGTGCTGAGTTTGTTAGTCCTGTCTTATTGGACAAGGACGCCATCACCTAGTGCGATGCTGGAGGGACTGGCCCTGCGGTGTATTTCTGCATAAGCTTTACTCTTAGCTTTCTGTTCAGAATCACGGTCATGAACTTCATGGTCGTAAGCATGGTCAATGCTTAAAACAGGGATCTTCCCCTTGACTGTCCGGTTGAACAGCAGCTCAGTGGGACTCCTTCCCGTCGTATTATGGGGAATGCTTTTAAAGGCAGTGAGATACTTCCTTAATTGCACTCTCCATGGTTTGTTCTCTGCC
>NC_090891.1:34260357-34262857 GCF_036669925.1 Montipora capricornis | reverse complement strand
ATACCAACAGATGGACTTTCATTAGGATCATAAATCTAACATCACTGATCTGGTGAAAGGGACAGTTTCACGGTTTTGTGCATGTCCAAGCTTTGGCGCTAGCATTTGTAACTCTTACAGTTTCTTACTGAACCAGACGATGTTCATTCAAAATCACAGAGAGTATTAAAGCAAATACACTGAATGACTGAGGCCCAAATTTGGTGGAATATACCGCACCAGGGTTTACACAAAAATTAGTTTTGACTATCAAATTTATATGGGTCAACATTATATTCTACGCACGAGTTGTCATAATGCACACGTTATCTATTCGCATGCCGTAGGTTCACAATTAACACAAAGGAAATTATTGCAAAAGTAATTCCAATGAGTAATTCCACTTCTATGACATTGTTTCCACTTCCTGCACCTGTGCTCTCAACACCAGCAGATGACAACACCGTATCCTAAATTATTAGTACTAACTAAAGACAAGAACCCAAATGAAAGACAATTACATTTCCCAGCAAAGTACCACCTTAGTAGAAGTCAGGACTGGACCAAACAAATACTGAAGTGCTCATCACTGTCTCAATGGTCCCAAATGTACCAACCAGGAAGATACATGGTTTATTCAATTTGATCATAATCTTACAACCAACTAGATCAAAATAATGTGCCATTCTTAACTGAGGAGAAAGTACTGCCTTTGTAATATTAATGACATCTGCAAATGGTTAGACTCTCTACAATAAAAGCAGTCTGGCAAAGTTCCCCACAAAGTGTTGTTTATTGACCCTGAAGCCGCTAGGGGAGTGGTCAACTACATATTCATTCATTATTCAATTTCTCGGGCACCTACTTAAGCATGAAAGTTAAATAAAGTGATTATATTATTATTAATTTTTATACTTTAAACTTTCGAACGCGCCGTTTTTCCTCACTGACCTGAATCAATAACCTTTTGATTAATAGCTGCTACTGAAGAAACAACATCTTCCTCTTTTCTTTCAAGGACAGAAATTTCTAAAGCACGAAGACACCGAGTTAAATCCATCGCCATTTTAGATTATACCGAGATTAACGTCATGCCAGAGCACCATATAGTGTCCCAGGTTGACAGGTTAGGGTGGATAAGGTACGCGAGAATATTCTGAGGGTATATTCAACAATGAGATTCCATGTTCAGTGATCGATCACAGACGACGTCAAAATGTGGTAAGAACAATAAAAATGGCACACGAGGCGATAGGCGAGTGTGTCACACTGCAACCTTGAACCCGGGCTCTCTCTCTTCTCGACAAATGTCGTCGACAATGTCGTCGACAAGGGAGGAGAAGAGAGAGAGCCTGAGTTCGAGGTTGCTGTCACTTATTTTCTTACCACTGATGTCTTGTTTGACCTTTTAATGAACAGACGCGCGGCAACATGGAATCTATTTGTTTTTTTTATTCGCATAAAAAGCTGATGGTGACGTCAATCGTGCGTCTGTCCTCTAATAGATCCTAGACAAGAACCAATCAAAATGCAAGAATTATATAGAATTATTCCTAGCTACTGCCAGGATTACATCACGTAAAAGGCGACTACGATTCTTACCTTATGCACTTGAATGGTCTTAATTTAAACCGACAAAAATTCTGAAACTACATACAAGCGTAACGCTCTTGAGCTTGTTTTATTTCGGTGTGATTCAGTTTACCCGAGGTCACGCAACGTTACTCGTATTTAAAGTTGAAACTTTCTGCGCTAAAACCTTGATGTGAATAATCAAAAGAGACCAAAAAAACTTAAAGGGGCCCGAAGACCCTAGGCACTGGTTCGATAATGTGCACCACTTGCGCAAAGAAGTTTCACTCCGTAACTAAGAGCCGTATCCTCAGAACCACGTGACTTCCCTGGTGACCGCATTGCGACCCAGACATTAATCCCGCTGACATTACCCCAAGTCTGAATTTTACCCCTGGTCTGCACTCTGCAGTCTGCGGTGTAATTTTCAGCCATTGTTAATAGTTGTTTAGGGGCAGTTTGTGACCTTGTCACTAATAGTGTACATCTCAAGACCGCGCATTTCCTTTCAAATCTAACGCTTGAACATAAAAGAACATTAGTTCACTTAAGAAATCGTAAGTAATGTAAAGTTTAAAATAAGTAGACAAAGTGTAGTATAGACTTTTCCACTGTTTCTTACGCCATATTTGTCGGGGGGCAAACACGACTTAAATTACCGTGAACTTATGTATGGGAATTTTGCCCACTTTGAACCATTACAAATCCTTTAGGGTCGGACGATTGTGGATAGGGAGAATACCTCTCAAAAAGTACTTCTATTGAGATTATTTCCGTGGAGTATGACGATCAGAATCAACTATAACGACCGTAAACGAAGTAAACGAGGTTATTATGGTCTCTGTGACCCTTGATTCGTGACATGTGACCTGTGAAAAAATACCTGCCAGCACACTGGAGTGTCGTAAAACAAATACCAAAGAAATTACTTCGACCACCGCAGCAGGAG
>NC_090891.1:34225357-34250357 GCF_036669925.1 Montipora capricornis | reverse complement strand
AACTTGCTAGTGATATTCCTTCTTCAGATGGCAACAGCTATCTGAATTATCTCACTAGCACGGATAAGGAGTTTCAGTTCCGCCCAACCTCCACAAATGAAGTATTTTCACTGCTGAATAAACTGAAAAAATCAAAGGCAGTCGGCCTTGACAAAATTTCTTCTCGACTTATTCGTGAATGCGCGGATCTTATTTGCAAACCGCTGTGCTATATTTTCAATCAGTCATTAAATGTAGGTGTGTTCCCAGACGACTGGAAGTGTGCACGGGTCACTCCACTATTCAAACAAGGGGAACGTGATGACCTAAACAATTACCGCCCAATTTCCGTTATCCCGGTTATAGCCAAAGTGTTCGAAAGAATAGTTTATAACCAATTATATGCGTACCTAACAAAGCATAACGTAATATGTAAATGCCAATCTGGTTTTCGCTCTATTCATTCCACCGTTACGGCTTTACTTGGGGCTACGGATACTTGGGCTTACAACATTGACCGAGGAAAAATAAACGCTGTTGTTTTCCTAGACCTAAAAAAAGCTTTTGATACGGTTAATCACGAGATCCTTTTATCTAAATTAAATAATTACGGCATACATGGCATTTCTTACAACTGGTTTAAGTCCTATTTGGACAACCGCACTCAAAAGTGTTCCATTAATGGATCACTTTCTAAAACTTGCTCACTAAGTTGCGGCGTCCCTCAAGGGACTATTTTGGGTCCATTGTTGTTTTTGCTATATATCAATGATCTGCCAAACTGTCTAACGAATTGTATGCCATGGATGTACGCAGATGACACCCACCTAACATATGCGGGTGACAATACAGGCGACATAGAATCAAGACTTAACCATGATCTAGAAAATGTTAAAAAGTGGTTGATAGCAAACAAACTTACCCTGAACATGACAAAAACCGAATTTATGCTGATTGGATCAAGGCAGAGGTTGTATGCTCTCACAAATCCTCCAATTCCCGAGATTAATGGTGCTCCTATCACTCAAGTTTCTGTTGCTAAATCCCTGGGCGTGCTTATTGATAATAATCTTAACTGGAGTAGCCATGTCGATAAACTGACAAAGAAAGTAGCTTCTGGAATTGGAGCCCTCAAACGTATAAGGCATCTCGTTCCTCACACGACATTGCGCTCTATTTATCACGCTTTACTTCAACCGCACTTTGACTACTGCAATGTCGTCTGGGGAAACTGTGGTATCACGTTACATGACAAATTACAAAAACTGCAAAATAGAGCAGCCAGAGTTTTGACCTTCTCTAATTTTGATGCAAATGCTAGCGAGCTATTCAAAATTTTAGGCTGGAAAAATCTAGTTAGCCAGCAACAAATTGCGCTGGCCACAATGGTCTATAAGTGTCTTCAGGGGCTAGCACCGGAATATCTATGTTCTAAATTTACAAACCGCGAATCTGTTTATAGTTTAAGAGACTCTGAAAGAAAGCTTAATGTTCCGTTTCCGCGGACAAATTATTATAGAAACAGCTTCAGCTATAGAGGTGCTACTGTCTGGAATAGCTTACCCCTCAAAGCGAGACAAGCAGAGTCTCTTGGGCTTTTCAAAAATCTGATTAAAGACATATTTTAGTATAAAGCACGGCATTCATGGAAAGCAGCTTTAGAATTAATATAGTATTATAGTAATTGTATTTTATTGTAATCATTTTAAAATTTTACCTTTTGTAATTTAGATTTTAGCATTCTTTGTAATCTTAGCTGATGATTTTACCGTGCATAAATAATAAAATATCATATCATATCATATCATATCATATCATGTAATTTAGCAGGCACACCGGAAAATATCTGGAGGAAACACGAAAACAGGTCTGCGAGGCCGTGCCGGGGTGGGGTCCCGTGTCGCCTGTCAGAATTTTAAAAGGTCTCGTGTCGGTGCTTTGTCAATGTTTCACGTTGCTGTCGGAAATTTAAAGAAAGGATGTCATTTGTCGCGATTTCACTTTAAATGCTGTCGCTACTTTTTAGGCCATGTCGCTTGTCTGAATTTACCCTGGCAGAGCCTCTTGGAAGCCTGCTTGAATTTCAACAAGTGAGCCCCAAAATCGGCAAGAATTTGTGACGCTGATGAATAATAAAGCAGTTTCTATTTCCAAAACAATGGAATTACCTGGTGATAAATAACCTCGTCTAGGAGAGTGAAATTTTGACTTTGCAGAAACAATGGAGAACCTCAAGAGCTGGACGATTGTGATCTTTATGTTGAATTCGCACATTTCTTGTCACCTTTTATAACACTTGAAAGGATAAAAACGTACTAACAAAACAACAATCGGATGTCTTTCCGTCATTGCCACAGATGTATCCAGTTGTTAGCAACACGCAAGGTAACTTGATCATAGGCCGCCGCTGAAATCGATGTTATTTTCATTGTGCAGCCAAAAGAACAATCTCCCAAAATGTTTTATGCTGATGGCAACTTTTTATATTCGCGGCACAGAATTTATGTTATTTTCATATCGAAAATTTTGTTGCTGGTGGCCATTTTTTTTTTATTCTCGATCGACACTTTCTAAAAACGTACCTTGGGAAATTTGAACCCTCAACTTGCTCGGAGCAAAGTGCCAATCAAAAATGCAACATTGCGTGACAACATTGCAAAGAGGCGCGCAAACGAACAACCGGTTTCACTGTAACTTCAGTGAACTGTCAGACGCTCAGAGTACGCTGTGAAAAAGAAGCCTCGAAGCCAATGTTCATCGATTCCCATTTATTTTCTTCAATCTTTCGGGGTTTAATATTTTACATATTACGTCCTGAAAAACAAAACGCAGCTCAGTTGACAGTTATGGAATAAAGCACTGTGTCAAGTTACCGCACTACCACACGCACGCAATGCGTACCTATTTTTATCGTTAATCTTTCAGTTTAAAATGTTTAACGATATCGACTCCGGTCAGTATAAAGGGAAGACTGCGGACTGCGGACTGCGGACTGCGGACTACGGACTACGGACCGTGTCTAAAACGCTGAGCAGGTATAAAAGGCGGCCTGCGGACCAGGTATAAAACACGGACTTTGGACTAGGTATGAAACACGCTAGGTATGAATTCACTTGCCCCGGTTGCAATTCTTTGTACATCGGCAAAACGAACAAAACTCTGTTTGTCCGCACACAAGAACATACGCTTATGAACAAAGAAAGCGCGATATACAAACATCTACGCCATTGGGACCAGATAAAACATGTACAAGGTTTATACAACTTACCGGACATTTTTATCAATGAGAATAACCTACCTTTTGCTGCACTGAACAAAGAATTTCTCATCCAAACCGTGCGTGGTAACACACAAATAATAGACCGCGATGATAACTGGAATCTATTACTATACAAAGAAGCTTACCACATCAAGCGCTCAGAACCTTCTTTGAACATTGGTTTGAAAGCCAGCAGAGAACTTTGCCTATTCTCCTATTCCCCTCTCCTTTCTTCTCTTCTTCACGTGCTTATTAATGCTAATGTACCATCTCCATCTGCTACCTGTTGATCACCTCAGTCTGAAGATGATATAAATTTATATCGAAATATTATGAGTAGACTTTTCTCTGCATTTGTCGCCTGTATTACAGACAATGCATTTACTCGGAATTACACTTATTCTCTATCTTTTAAAATTATCAGCGGGTAATGGAGTATGAAACAAGGACTGATTTTTCCAAAACGGAGTATAGAACAAAACTAGGTTTGTACTGGCCCAGATACGGATTTTAGAAAAGGCCTTGAGTACTCTTATACCGTGTCAAAATAATGTCGCGTACACAGAAACACTGAGTTACAACATCGATTGCGCTAGAGAAGTAAGAGTAGAGATTTTATCTCAAAATTGTACTTTACCCCACCAGTTTACAAAGTAAAAAGAAAGGAAGGAAAGGAACTTTATTTAAGTGTCTAGTCGTTCTAGCGCTGGAGCGCTAATTGGGGACACTGTAAACTGAAATCAACAATTAACGCAAATCAAGTGAAACACTAGAGTGGAAAAATTGTTATGGAGAAGAACGAAAACACTTTTGGCATAACCTTTAACTCTTGTGTATTTCCATCTTTCATATTAATGTTGTTGTGGTTTGAGCCAAGACGGCCGGATGGATTCAACACACACGTAGAATGTTTTGGCTCGTCATGCAATCCTTACTTCTAAAGTCTGCGTAAGAGGCTTCAGATAAAGTCGGTAGTGTGTACGCGTAAATCAGGACATGGACTATAAAAGTTGTCCTCTTGGTCGAGTGCTGTTTACAAACGGACGCGTGCGACATTGAGGTGAACAAAAAGTTGTATAAATCGCAAAAAAACATCTATTTTGCGAATAGATGAAGAGAACAAAACCCGGATCGGACCGGATCGGATCGGATCAACAGAACTCGGACCAGATCAATAACAAAATCCCCGCCCAAAGTAGACATATGAAATCCCTGGGTCACCAGTTAAGGTTACTTCCGACCTTCGCGGATGTTCTTCGGGGAAAAATTCGTACGCGCGTTAGTTTCAATAAAATCCTAACAAACAAAATATGCAACCTCACAGCCGCACAACCAGCCTTGCATACTTATTTTATATTTAGTCTCAATAAATATAGTTTGCGATACAAAATAAAGTTTAACCGAGTTTTCCTTGCAGTGTCAGGAGCCGGTAAGACGTGAAACCACCGTGTAAGTGGACGCCACGGGAAAGATATTTTAAATATCGGAATTTCCTGACAAACTTTTGTTGATTGATGCCTTTCGAATAACATTGTGTAGTGATTATGCTCGTGCTGCGGCATGCGATACCCGATGAATTCAATAGAAGAACCCTCGGCGGTTTCACGTCTTACCGGCTCCGATCCTGACACTTACCAAAAGGAAAACTCGCTTAAACAATATTTTTATCGTAAACTACATTTACTTAGCTTTCTTCTGTCGTCGAGAGACCATGATTGGGTCTGGTCACGTGTCTCCCAGAATCTGGGAGATTACAAACAAAGAATTTGGGGGAGCGGGGGATAAGTGTGAAATTTGTCTCCGCAGAGCGTAAAATAGAAAGTGCAGCCATGAAACTGTGTACCTGACCTTAAAGGTCCTGACTAATCTAGACAAAATCTCAAACGCTGCGCTGAAAATAGTGGACAAAATCCGTTAACATCGAAAGCGTAACGAACTTCAAAATATCTGAATGTCAATCTATCGGGGATGCTTTCCTCTTCAAATATTGGCACATGCAGAGGAAATCGGGGATTCACCGCTTGTGTAGTCAAAAATAATTTACGCACTGGATTTGAATTGCCATTTCTATGTTGTGGAGGGCCCATTGGAAAACAAATGTATTTGTTTTCAAGACTACGATTATATAATTCGTAAGGAAGCAGAAAAGATGTATCAAGCGTCGCCGTTCCCACCGACCTCGGAAATGAATTAAATAGGTCGAAGCACATCTTCATAACAGATCGAATATTTTGGGCAAAGGAAGAAAACTGGAATATTTATCATGACAGAACAAAGGGGTGCCGGTGGATCGAAATGCACCAATGGATGTCAACTACTAGCTGCACAAAAGATTTCAGAGAAAGCGCTGTAGCGGTAATAGATAACTTAATAGTTTTAAGCGCAATCTTTCCAAATGGTGCATCTTTTTCTTCTATTAAGCTCGTTATGCAACCTCTGCAGCTTCCGAACGCAAAAACTCACAAATAGAACGTTGTTTTTATTTTCACTGAACACAATTATTTCGCTTGCGCAGAGATAATTTGACAGTTCATCATTCTTTGTGAGTTATAACTTTTGTCCAAACAAAACGAATCTAAAAAATTGCCCATGCTATAAAGCAAAATGGAAAACCGTGTCATGAAATGTTCCGTACGAAGTATGCGCATAATTATTATGTGCAGTTTTGCGAAACAAAAGAAAAGACAATAGCGCTCTGCGTTCATTGTTAAGTTTGCCGCCTTCATCAAGTTAATGAGCGTTGTGGTGCGTTCATGGCCACCACTGATCGAAGCTCTTTCTAAGCGTTTATGCATAATGACGCGCGATATGACAGATCTACAACATTTTTTAACTGGAAGTAAATGTCCCGAGAACAATAGGCATTCTGCGCGATGAACAGGAAGAGAGAATGCACCGCCCCGGACACAGCTAGATTGTTCAAATGAAAAGAGGTAAACAGAATCTTGAAAGAGTATATTTTTATTTACAGCTATGGGTCTTGCAGTTTTTTTCGTCGTCGTTTAAAATCAACCAAATGGCCGGAAGCATCTTTGTTAAAAATTGGCTTGCACGACAGCCAACCGTTTATAGTTCCTTTTTTATTTTTCTGGGGGGTTAGGTATGCTTAGTTTTAGAGGATTTTAAGAAATAACTGGGCTGCATGTGTTTTTAAATAAAGTTTTCATATGGACCATGTACAAGAAAGCCTTTCGCTTGACAGGTTATGTTGTCTGTTTTATCTCTGTTAATACTGCCTGATTTCCTGTTGTCATCCCTCACGTTGTGCTCATCTTTTGCATTTGCACTATATTATATCTCTATCTACCATTAAAAGCGACACGTTTTTCTATTGCTCATTGTAACAAAGATAGGGAGTGGAAAAAGCTGACATTTCATTTCAGACTATTGTCACAAAAGGTTCAGCAAATATGAATTCCCTGCTGCCGAAGCACTAAAACCGCTAATGGTGTAGGACTTGCAGTATAGTGATTCAGCCCGATTACCAGCAGCCGCTGTCAGGCAAACGTTGATACTTTCAATGCAAGTTTAACATAGAGGGATTTTCCCTTCGATATAAACACGCTTGTGTAGAACTCATTGAGATCGTAGAATTTTATTAGCGATTGGTGTCGTCGGTTAAACTGTGATAACGCGAGTTTTCGCTTTATCCTCCGAAAAATAACAAACTTTTTTTTCTAGTGGCAATTCTGTTTGGGCAGAAATTTCTTATTTTAGTTATAGCTGGAGGGCTAGCAAATCTATCTTGCTTGTAAGGACCCTTTCGATCATTGCGTGAACGAGACACAAAATTGTGAGACAAAGGACTCCTCCCTCGGAATTAATTTTGTTCTGGAGCCACTTGAACAGACTCAACCAGGGTCTCTCTCTCTCGCTCTGTAGGGACGGGTAGGAGAGGACCCTAGGAACGAGGTTGACCAGAATCCGGACTGAATCCGGAATCCGGAAACATCCACAATTCGCGAGAACTACAACAACTTACCCACTCCTTGCTGTACGCTCTGGATCTGAACTTGTTGTTCTAGATATAAAAACTCGAGCATGGTGATGCCATTATCAAACTAAGTCAGTCCACATTACAATAAAGGAAAATTTAAACCTTGTTTAATAGGCCATTTTACAGTTGTTTGCTCAGCGACCAAGCCTATGAATGGCTGTGAGGCTGCCGGTGACCTTGCATTGATACAGACCTCACTGCTTTTATCATGTAAATTGTGTTGTTGTAACGCTAATTAGTCCATATTAACATTACAAAAGCATGAAGGTTTGTATCAAAACAGGGTCACCGGCAGCCTCGCTTCCATTGCTAGGCCTGGTAACTTAGCCACAACTGTAAAATGGTCTATTCGTTTTCCTTGTTTTTTCACCTGCCCTGGTACAAAAGTGCCTCTTTTAAAGGAACAAGGCGTCCGGAGGATCAATCAATCTTTATTTTTTATACACGAAATCAAATTCAAAGCTAAAAGCTTGTGGGGTCGTGTACAAAATTATAAATTAGTGATAAAATGCTAAAAAATTATTAAAACTACATTCAAGGAAATAAAATAAAATAAAATCATTCCTAATAAAATAGGCATTCTAAAATCTAAGAAGACATTTAAAAATATATGAAATTCTCAGATCTATTGTTAATTATTTGCGGAGCTAAAACGTTGACATTAAAATCTTAAAAACATAACATTAAACGACATTTTTCAAAAAGGATTTTATGTCCATGCAATCTAAAATAGAACATTTTGAACGATCTATGGTGTTCCAGAGGACAGCCCCTCTATAGGCAATGGAGTTTTGGCCGTATTTTGACGCAAAACTCGGAGCTATCAACCCATTCGTTATTCTTGAAACAGATATGTTGCTGTGCGTTATCAACTGTTCAGCTAAAGCGTGTGGAAGCATACCATAGAAACCTTTGTAAAAAAGCTCAATTATAGAAAGTTTATATTGATGCATTAAGGTGTTCCACTTTACTGTGGCTAAAACGTCAACTGTTGGCATTTCCAATGGAAGACCAAAAATGACTCTGGCAGCACGGTAATGTTGTCTTTCCAATGTCTTAAATAAGAACGCGTACGTAATGGATGGCTGGATAAGCTTCCGATAAAACGACTCGCACACAAGACTTGGTAGAAACTTGGATTTCCTCAGGAGGCTTAATTTATTTGCGAAATTTTTAATGCCTTCTTGCAGATGAGGTATCCCGCTCAGATTTTTATTTATGGTAACACCCAGAAGTCTGCTCTTAGCCTTATATCCTATGATAAACTCGCCGATATAAATGCCAGGCAGCCAGGGTTACCCTAGCTGCCTTGTTAATTAACGCTCTGCTAGGGACAACTCGCCTACCCGGGACAACTGGACCGTGTTCCTTTATTGAGATCTCATTCATAGTACAACACTAATCAGTTCTTTTATCAGTTTACAAAGGGTAATCAATGTTGTACTGTTTGGTTTTAACCAGTGGTATCACATTTTTGTCAAAAGAAAGATTTACAATGGAACAGATTGGCCCCCTAGGGAAAATAGAAAGCGGAAAAAAACAAGTTTGTTATGATCAGAGGGTAATCATAAAAATAATCACATTTGATATTCTATCCTTTTTCATGTTTTGTTTCAGTCATAATAGTTTTCGCACTCTTTCTACATTAATGGTTGCTGTTAAATTGTAAAGACAGACAGGAACGTTTTCTGTCCTAATGATACCATATTTTTCACAAGAGATAAAGCGCGAGTTTCTGACCTGTCAATTAAAGCGTTTCTTTACATATGGTTTTTTATGCACAATAACTATTTATTCATTAAAAAAGATCTCAAAGTGACGGTACTTTAGTTTGACAATGAACGTTGTTTGAAACATTTTCAAAGAAAGCGATTGTATCGAAAACATGAATTTCAGAATTGCTTATTTTTGCTTTCAAATGTCCTTGCGCCGCCTATTGACAAATTCTGACATGGGACGGTTGCCTTATTTATTATGTAAAAGATTCTTGTGCATCATATCACAATTTTACGCGATGAGTACTATTTTGCTCTTGCGGCGGCATACTTTGATGAGCAAAGAATACAACAATACACGCCATACATATTAACATAAGTGGCTGGGTATTTTGCAGTCTGGCATGAAAGTGAAAAACAACGATCATAACTTTATTTTTGCGAAAACAAACTCTTGTTTATCGCAAAATCCTCCGGCTTAAGGTTAATGTTAATTAGAAAGAAAAATCTCTCAAATTACCATGTGTTATTTTTCTTTGATAACTTCCTCCCTTGAGGATACTTCCTGGTAATTTTCCAGAGACAATTCAACACCTTACGTCCTCTTATTTTATCTAATCACTGGTGAAGAACTGGCATTATAGGTTTTAATTTAATTGTTCATTGTTTCTGCTGTACATGATTGCCATTGGGAATAGTCAGTGAATAGCTACTGATCTCCGGCGCTAATGATGCCAAAACGTGATCCACGAGGAACAGACAAATGCGTGCTAAATTAATGAGTTCTTTTGTCTACTACTTTGATGATTTTCTAATTGTTCTCAACTTGCTTATAAGGAGCAATCAAACGAAAACATCTGTTTGTTGTCAATGTCCGGAACTGCGAGGAAAGGCGACTTATTTTCAACCCGCCAAGAGGTAACAATCTTCTCGAACGCATTCTCTTTCAAAGGCTTTTTGTGTATCAATAGTTTAACTTAAGCCCTTATTATTATCCCGTCGTGTAGTTTAACTATTTGTGAGCCAATGCAGTTGGTTTAACGAATTAGTCCAAGTTAAAGGTTTTGTAACTCGATATTTATTCCTCTCTTATCAAATCAACTAATGTCGGCAACTTACGAATCTTGAACAACATGGCGCAATATGGAATCAGCAGTTCACATGTGTGGCTTCTCACCGGCGCTATACCCGTCATGTATTTAAGTTTTGCCAGCTTAACTGAATTGTCTTTTAAGGAGTAGCCATTATAAACTTTCTATTGTTCCTCGATAGGATGCATTGACACTGATGTTTTGTCATGGACAGCGCTGACTACCATACCACTGTTTTTTGCCACCATCTTCCTACCCTATGCGTGTTGGTGACGATTACACTCCAGCCCGTCCCATTTGTCAAGCACTGTACATCACCGTCAAGGTAAGAGACTTCTGCGAATAAATCTCGGGTGGTTTTTACACTTCATTTTGCATAGACTGTATCTCTTCTGTTTGTTCCCTAAAATAAGTTTAAAATAGTCGATTCAGCTGAACGTTGTTTGTTTAGCGGTTTTCTCCTTGACTGCTTGTTTCAGATTTTATTCGTTTAAAATATACTAGTCAATTCCATAATTTTAGAGCTGGTTACGAAATAAAAAAAACTATGCAATTTAGAAATGAATTTAAAATATAAATAATAAGCTCATAGTACGAGTCATTGTCGTAGTCTCGGTCTTTCACCCGCGAATAATGCGTTAAATCGTCGGCAAACAATTGTTGCGGTGCGGGTTATTGGACAAATTTTAAATCTACCGGGAATGGTAGTTTGCCTCGTTTGTTTAACTGGAACAATAACGTTAAAGTATACATGTCACAGTCAATTGTAAACATGCTTCCTTTCCGGAATTGTATTGTTTTGCCTTGTGAAGACTAGGACAAAGCGGCACGAGAACGTGATGCCAACACGACTTGATTTCGTGCATAATTAGTTGCCCGTGCCCAAGAATTGTCAGCATCTGTGTAAACAACTTTTATGGCGACAAAAATAATCTAAAGATATCCAGCGCATCAGGGACAAATTTACAGTTAATACCAGTCTTCCCGTTTTAAGCGACTCGTTTGGCTCAGTACAACCTGAAACATCGATTTTGTTGAGAAATCGCCAGTGGTAGTTTTCAAGCACGTATCCAGCATCAATAGAAATTAAAAATAGGTGTGAAAATTGCTGAATAAAAAGTATTACATTAACATGGAAACAATGGATAGTTCACCAAGCTCCTAATAATTAGGATAGTACGCGCATTCTCATTGGTCAATAGCTGTGTTTAGATGAGATTGTGGAAACAAGGCAGTGACATCACACGAATTTTGATTGGTTATGTCTTGTCAGACGTGCGTTTTAATTGGCTGGTAGGAAATATGAGCGTGTATCAGGAAAATCTGTTCCAATCTAGAAGTAAAAAACCAGCATAGCATTTTCCTTCACTTGTTTGCGTCTCGGGTTTGCATAACTGTCTCGAATCCTCCCAACTCCCCCTAGTGTTTAGATGAGGCTATGGAAACACAGAAAACGTCCTATTGCTTAAACATGCTATAAAACGGTAATTAACTGCTCAATTCCACCCATCCAATCCAGACTTTTCAGACTCACCCCAGCTTTCTTTCAACAAATAAGTGGTCTAAAAGATCGAAACCACCAATTGTGGCCCGCGGATTCTCTTCCTGTCGAGTATGAAACTTTCATAAATGGGATATACAATTTGAAACAAGCAACAACTAACCATAAGTTTTTTTGAACACTGAACTTGAAAATTAACATGAACATTACCGGTATACAGCTATGACCTCACACAACAACAGTTACAACTCTAAAATTTGTCCCCAAATTAATGATTTCAAGAGCTTTTTGCATGTGTTTATTTCGTTTTTAAGGTGCGGGTTATCCACCAGTGTGGGTAATCTGCTGACTGTTTTTTAGTTATTCGATAATTGTAAGTGTAGTATGATGAATGCAACACCTTGAGTCACTTGTATTTTTACAACTTTCTTAATCCCGTGGTTAGTTAATTACCAATTGGTATCTTAGTAGGGGACATACGGGACCTCTGTGCCGTGGGTCTCATATACATGGAGTTTTTTCATAAACGGGTTGTCCCGCTTACAAAAATAATCAGGCTATATTCACGTAACCTACATGACACGAAATTTAAACTTTTAAGTGTTATCTTTAAATATTCGGGCTATTCGTTCTTTAGAAAAAGAAAGGCTTATTAATTAGTTATCAAAAGAGAAATGTGACAATACTTTTCTGCATGAAACATATTAGTGGTTTTGAAGTGACGTCATCAAAATAAAAATAAGGAATTATAAATCCTTTTCATATTGTAGTTTAGTCTTCAGCTGTTCTAATAACTATTTTTTCACTAATTTTCAGTTTGATAGGGTTTTTCGTCTTGTGACAAAGCAAAGTTTAATATTAAAATGGAGGCCGAGAAGACTGTCACGTAGGTTAAAAAGTGAGTTATCCGCTGATATTTTGCAATCTGAACAGTCCTTGTACGAGAATAAGTACTCAGATGTTTATGAGTCCTCAAAAGACGACTACAGGCTTTTTATAGTACAACTTGATGACATGTGTCTTAGCTTCCGGCCGTCAAATTTGTTCCTCTCGGAGAGACAGAGGCATGGCATCTCCATACAAAGCCTTATAAATTTGACAAAAACATTGCTTCGAATATCTCCCGCACGAAACATCGCACAGACCTGAACCTTTGCGAGACTGTTTGAATATTTATCTTGTTTTATCTGACTCTAAACTTTATTTGCTGAATGGTTTTGATGATGGTTAGACAGTGAAAACCGGCAATAGAACCCCAGAAGTCGAAAACATGTGGAAATCGCAGTGACACGGCAGTGTTCTCTTTAGTTATGGAGCAGAGCACAGCAGGGTGGTTATGATTCTCTTAAAAAAAATTTCGACTGAGGCTAAGGTGTATCGAGTGGAAAGAAAAGTTTAAGGGTTTCACAAGGAGTCAAAAAAAAAACCCGGTAATAGTGGATTGCTTGGATGTTTACTTAATAACAAGTGATATTCAGGATGAGAAACGGTAAACACTCACATATAAGAACCTAGAATTGAAGAACCTGGAGTGCTAAAAATTTCATTCTAGACCCTCCTTACATAAACAGTTTAGAGAAAAAAAAATGAAATACGTTCTTATTTTGGAAAATTACCTCGACATTACAATCGTCAAAAACAAACTTTAAACTGCACAGATTGTTTATAACTTTTTTTCATAGTTATGATTGAAGTATAAAGGTATCGGTAACCTCATGAAAGGAAATCAGTCGTACCATATGTATCATAGAGTAGAGATATTATGTGGAAATAAGAACCAGATTACGAACCCAGATAGCCCAAAACTACTGCAAATACCATTCTAAAAAGAACCTGTTTAGCCTCACGTAGAAAAATTTTGGTTCTTACGTTGGTGCATACTGTAGTAAGTGTACTACTTATTCCCTCAATAAGAACTGATCACCCTGCTACTACATTCCATGTAAGTGGAATGGAAGAAACACGACGGAGTCCCTCCTTTTGGAAATCTAACTCCAATCTTTTGGAGGATAACAAATACATAAAATTAATAACGGACACGTATAGTCACTGGATGGAAGACGGAAAAGATTTGCAAATTCCTAGTGTTCTGGGACTTTAAGTACAAAACCCTATATGGAACCATTCTTCACAGTACACAGAAGGCTAGGAATAGGACACAGGCATTAACAGTATTGAAGGAAAAACTCGAAGAATGTGTAACAAAGTGTGATGAAGCGCCAAGTCTAGAATCTAATTATTTGCCACATAGAAAAAACAAACTTACAAATAGATACAAACAAAGAAGAGAGGAAAAGAAAGACAATTATAAGGATTGCATTGGTGGCGAGGAGGCCTAAAAGACACTACTAACCTTATATAAATTAGCCCTCCCCAAATATAATATCTAGCGCTCGTTGAACCACGGAGATTACAATCATATCTTTTACATAAAAAAACACTTATTTAAAGAATTGAAATACAAAGTAGGATAAATAATTCATAAGAATTTTATGCAGAAAGAAAAAATGTCAAATTCTCAATTACTGTCGGAAGCGAATGCGTTAAGTGCTTTTTTGTATGAAGTTGCTGAGGTAGAATTTAATTTTTAAAAGAATTATAACGGAAAATTCTTTAAACTCTAACAATAGAGAAAACGAAGTGCGCCAGAGTTTCTCGTGGAATAAGTTAGAAATTCTCTTAAGAGAATTTGCTGGCTAACTTGGGAGGAAGAGTTTATTGCAAACGAGAAAGCCGAGCGAAGACGCGAGGCTTGCGAGGCGGCCAGCTTAATGCCGCGCCAAGTAGTGCAGCAGGCAGAAAAATTATCGATTGTGCTGTGAAAAGTGTAATGTAAGGCTACGTAGTGTAAGGTTTCCTGGAGATTATAGAAGGACCAATGAATGCGCGTGTTTTGATGTGTGAGGTCATTAGACAAACTTGCATGCCGTGCGCGACTATTGATGATCATGTGTTGGGAGGTTAGTGAAAACACATTTTTCCCATTTGCCTGACCATTGTGCTGTGTACACTTGCTTTGAGTGTTACGGTGTACGTATTATCGGCCGCTGTTGTCAATTTCGGATTTCAGCCCACGAGTAGAGCACTTTGTTTTTCGTTTTGTAACCATTGAGTTGTGAACAATTTAATTTAATTTTCAAAGGAAATATGTTGTCTGCAAAGTACACGGTTAAACGGTCAATTTGACTTGTAATTCATGGCTGTATCTTGCAAAATAAAAATTCTACGAGTGAAACAACATTCATGTGGGAGTTTGATTCCCCGTTACATGTTCCACACTGAAAAGTCTGAAAACGCTTTGGCGATTTTTTTACGTGGCACTGACTTTATTCAACTTAATTATTGCATATTGATGTTAAAATTACAGCAATACTTTCCATATTATTGCAAAACACGTTGACACTGATTTAAATTGTTGTTGAGATACAAAGTGTGCAATTTCTATTGTATTATTAACTAGATAATTTCAGTTGCAGTACTTTCAAATAAAAAAATTACAACTACTGTTGGGTGTTTTGGAACTCTGATACAAATCTGCAAACTATGTATTATATTGACTGTTTCGTTTGCACTTACCGATAGCTATTAGTAGTTTTGATAGGAGAACATGAATTGACCAAGTTGTAACAAGTATTAATAAGGAAACTAAGATTCCAAGGTTCTTAAAAAGAGGGTCAGAATAAATTAAAATTAGATTTGTGTATGCTTCTCACATCTCGTTACTGTAAAATTACAAGACGAAAATTTTACAGGTGGAGGCCCAAACAGTTCAAGTAAGAGGTAGGGATAAACAAGTGAATTGTACAATAAACGTAAGGAATTTGACAATAAGTGGTTACTCGATTTTAATTAATTCCAATTGATTTCGAGAGGTAATGGTATTGGCCACATGCAACATTAGTCTTCTAATTAGGGTTTTCATTAAATATTACACCCAAGAAAACTGTTTCGTTGACTTGTTCAATTGGTTCTTCATTTATCAGAATTTAAAGATATAACTACTACGTTTTTGATTTGCTTTAAAGTGGTAGCATGATCAAAAAGTCATTTCCTTTTTTTCTTCAAAATTTGAAAGCGTGTTCGCTTAACACCTAACTGGCAAAAGTTTGAGCTTGGAGTTTTAACAAAAGGCTGTTTATTTGAGTGTAAGTTTTAGATTTCACAGTCCTTCATTACTCGCGTTCAAAACTGACCGATTGGACCTCAGAGGGTTGGATCTAGAAAAAATGACGTCATTTACTCACTAGCTTAAACACAGGTTTAAAAGTCTAAAAGCGAAAACTCCCGTGCCGCATATTAATTCAGCCGCGTACACACGCATTGCATTCTTAAACTAGCGAGTCTTTGACGTCATTTTACCTCGACCCAGCTCTCTCAATATTTTAAAAGTAGTAATTGTGGACCAATAAATAAGAACTCCAGTTAAAATAAACAGGTGTCTTGAAAATCAGAACTTAAAACTTGGGTAAGCTAGTGTTTAGTTAACATAGTTAAAATCCAAACAAAAAAAGAATTGTTTTTTTAGTCGTACTACCACTTTAAACAAGACTAACTTCGTTTTGTTTATACGATAATAATCATGAAGGATGAAAGCAAACTGTGAGTCCATCTTAAACTGTACATAAAATATATGGAAATGGAGAGGACTTGCTGTGTTAAGAAGAAAAAAAATAAGTAAATCCTTCACAATATCGAAAGTCTTGTGCGAAGCGTAGATTATTAGTCAGATGATCTCATCAAAGAAATAACATTTTAAATTTGGAAAGGGGACGATAGGATAAGCGTGCTGCTCTCATTAAAGATGTCAAGAACAGCGAACAAATGTTGGATATTCAACCTCAATTCTCTCAGAGTACTGGTATTAAAGAAATATTTGCATAAATTTCATATCAATTTTGACGATTGGCTGAAATCTTGTTCCTTTAGATTGGCAGAGTACTTATTCTAAAGTACTATTTTGGCACTTGAAATTTTCGCTTTGGTCTTCAAGCATTCTATATAGTGTTGGATGCCTACTCCATGTTAAATGTTAACCCTAACCCTGAATTCTCAGTTTCTTCTAAAGGAGATTGTTCATGTCATTTCGAATAATTATATCATTTCCAGAAAGTCTCGCTTGATGATGAGCAAGTATGACAAGCGAATTGTTACAGTTCGCAATCTTAATACTGGAACTTTCATAAAATGTCCTGAGATGTTAAATAAAAACCTGTCTCAATTTTTAGATCGCGTCAAATAGACCTTATTCACGATAGCTGCCATGTTGGATTTGCCTTTATCATGCAAATTAGCCACACATTTCTGAGGGGCAAACAACACAAGTTCGAGAGGTTATAACGAACATCTTAGCCACACGTATGATCTTTTTCACGTTCATTAAATGTTTATCACCTAAGTAGTAAAATAGAATGATTACACAAGTTACTTCGATGTTTTTTTTACTGAAAAATGAGCAGATAACGAAGTAGACAGTCAAATGTCGGAGGCAATCAAAAGACAGAAAATTATTAAAAAGGCTATTCTGAATTCCAAAATGTACTTTTAGCAATGTTAATTATTTCGACGAGCCGTTGTTTGCCTCCCAGCATAACACATGGTTAATTTGTATGACAATCTAAAAGCCAATATGGCGGCTATCGTGAATAAGGGCTATTAATGAGAATCGTTGATGCATTACCTTGACAATGGAAATCGATTATTGAACAAAGTGTATGACACACATATACATTATACATTATATATTGATAGCTAATTTTGTGGTAGCTCTGACATGTTTACTCCACAAACCTCTATGAAGCTTTCAGAAATAAATCTAAGTTCCCCTAACTGCCCAAAAGAAGTAAAGAGAGAATTTTCCCACCTTGTCAGGGGACTGGATGAAATCGTTTCTCTACCTTTTTCAGTTAAGATTGAAATTAAAATTAGATAATTTCAGTTTACCATTTTAAATAATCTAATATTTACGAAGCAGAAGATTTTTCAATCAAATGATCGAGCCTCCCATGTTCACCTTTTGCAAACAGCAAATTGAGTTCGGTAAACATTTACCCTGTAACACTGTCACCACAGGTAACCCAGGCTCACTGTGTGTGCCACATAGGTAAA
The DNA here is from genome assembly GCF_036669925.1 of Montipora capricornis. NCBI lineage: Eukaryota > Metazoa > Cnidaria > Anthozoa > Scleractinia > Acroporidae > Montipora > Montipora capricornis. The sequence continues at coordinate 34,232,710 of NC_090891.1, read as the reverse complement.
TATAGAGAACATATCAGGCGAAGTTTAAGTCTGACATTTTTCTAGAAAATGAAAATAAAAATCGATAAAACTTACCATGTGGTGAGCTGTTGTCTTTAAAACGTACACGAAGTTTCAGGAAAAATGGTCCCCGTTCACCTTCCTTCATAGTATAGTGACAAGGTAGGAGACGGAAGCCAGCGTCGGGACTCCAATCGACTCAAAACAACCGTTTTTTTTCGCGAAAATCGAATCCAGTCGCTAAATAAACAGGGCCGGGCTCGTGGAACATGAATTTCTCTAAACCATGAATCCACTGAAGCATCTCCAGGTAGCAATGCGAAGCCACCAGACTCCGTAGAACTTGGTAAGTTAACCTGCTAAAATGGCGGCCAGAAACCGTTGTCCTCGCGCAGTGTCCAAAATGACACTCAACTCGGGACGCCTGGTGACGAGTATAATAAGTCCCCCTGGAGGGAAGGGAGTCCCAGATTGCTCAGTGAGTTTTGTTTTAAGCAATTTGGGACTCTCCTCCCTCCAGAACTAATTATACTCGTCACCCGGCGTCCCGAGTTGAGTGCCATTTCGAATTGCACACTTTGCGAGGACAACGGTTTCTGGCCGCCATTTTAGCAGGTTAACTTACCAAGTTCTACGGAGTCTGGTGGCTTCGCGTTGCTACCTGGAGATGCTTCAGTGGATTCATGGTTTATAGAAATTCATGTTTCACGAGCCTGGCGTGTTTATTTAGCGACTGGATTCGATTTTCAAAAAAAAACGTGCTTGTTTTGGGTCGATCAGAGTCCCCAAGCTGGCTTCCGTTTCCTACCTTGTCACTATACTATAAAGGAAGGTGAATGGGGACCATTTTCCCCCAAACTTCCTGTACGTATTAAAGACGACAACATCTCACATAATAAGTTTTATCGACTTTTATTTCCATTTTCTAGCAACCTTTCAGACCTTACTTCGCCTCGTATGTTCTCTACATTTACTTATGTGGCACACACAGTAAGCCTGGGTTACCTGTGATGTCACATAGATGTTTTGGAAAGCATTCTGCTCTTTGGTTCCTGAATACAACAGTGATTTCCACCCTTAAAAATATACATTTTAAATCATTTAGTACTGACAGCAAAAACGGATATTTACTTATGTAAGGTAAATGATGTGAACCATTTCATCACCTGCGGTTTCTTATTTTCTCATTTCATACCCTTTATAATGCAAGACGATGGTTTGTGCAAATCGGATGGTAATGCTCAATACGAGGTAAGTCGACATCAAGCAACACCCCAAACCCCCCATAATGGGCCTAAGAATTAGTCAGTGAGCCCTAACCCCCCCCCCCTCCCTAATGGTACAAGTAATGCTAAGTCTCAGAGACCTTCCTAGGGGGCTTTGGGAATTAGTGGCTAAGTCTCAGAGACCTTCCTAGGGGGCTTTGGGAATTAGTGGCTAAGTCTCAGAGACCTTCCTAGGGGGCTTTGGGAATTAGTGGCTAAGTCTCAGAGACCTTCCTAGGGGGCTTTGGGAATTAGTGGCTAAGTCTCAGAGACCTTCCTAGGGGGCTTTGGGAATTAGTGGCTAAGTCTCAGAGACCTTCCTAGGGGGCTTTGGGAATTAGTGGCTAAGTCTCAGAGACCTTCCTAGGGGGCTTTGGGAATTAGTGGCTAAGTCTCAGAGACCTTCCTAGGGGGCTTTGGGAATTAGTGGCTAAGTCTCAGAGACCTTCCTAGGGGGCTTTGGGAATTAGTGGCTAAGTCTCAGAGACCTTCCTAGGGGGCTTTGGGAATTAGTGGCTAAGTCTCAGAGACCTTCCTAGGGGGCTTTGGGAATTAGTGGCTAAGTCTCAGAGACCTTCCTAGGGGGCTTTGGGAATTAGTGGCTAAGTCTCAGAGACCTTCCTAGGGGGCTTTGGGAATTAGTGGCTAAGTCTCAGAGACCTTCCTAGGGGGCTTTGGGAATTAGTGGCTAAGTCTCAGAGACCTTCCTAGGGGGCTTTGGGAATTAGTGGCTAAGTCTCAGAGACCTTCCTAGGGGGCTTTGGGAATTAGTGGCTAAGTCTCAGAGACCTTCCTAGGGGGCTTTGGGAATTAGTGGCTAAGTCTCAGAGACCTTCCTAGGGGGCTTTGGGAATTAGTGGCTAAGTCTCAGAGACCTTCCTAGGGGGCTTTGGGAATTAGTGGCTAAGTCTCAGAGACCTTCCTAGGGGGCTTTGGGAATTAGTGGCTAAGTCTCAGAGACCTTCCTAGGGGGCTTTGGGAATTAGTGGCTAAGTCTCAGAGACCTTCCTAGGGGGCTTTGGGAATTAGTGGCTAAGTCTCAGAGACCTTCCTAGGGGGCTTTGGGAATTAGTGGCTAAGTCTCAGAGACCTTCCTAGGGGGCTTTGGGAATTAGTGGCTAAGTCTCAGAGACCTTCCTAGGGGGCTTTGGGAATTAGTGGCTAAGTCTCAGAGACCTTCCTAGGGGGCTTTGGGAATTAGTGGCTAAGTCTCAGAGACCTTCCTAGGGGGCTTTGGGAATTAGTGGCTAAGTCTCAGAGACCTTCCTAGGGGGCTTTGGGAATTAGTGGCTAAGTCTCAGAGACCTTCCTAGGGGGCTTTGGGAATTAGTGGCTAAGTCTCAGAGACCTTCCTAGGGGGCTTTGGGAATTAGTGGCTAAGTCTCAGAGACCTTCCTAGGGGGCTTTGGGAATTAGTGGCTAAGTCTCAGAGACCTTCCTAGGGGGCTTTGGGAATTAGTGGCTAAGTCTCAGAGACCTTCCTAGGGGGCTTTGGGAATTAGTGGCTAAGTCTCAGAGACCTTCCTAGGGGGCTTTGGGAATTAGTGGCTAAGTCTCAGAGACCTTCCTAGGGGGCTTTGGGAATTAGTGGCTAAGTCTCAGAGACCTTCCTAGGGGGCTTTGGGAATTAGTGGCTAAGTCTCAGAGACCTTCCTAGGGGGCTTTGGGAATTAGTGGCTAAGTCTCAGAGACCTTCCTAGGGGGCTTTGGGAATTAGTGGCTAAGTCTCAGAGACCTTCCTAGGGGGCTTTGGGAATTAGTGGCTAAGTCTCAGAGACCTTCCTAGGGGGCTTTGGGAATTAGTGGCTAAGTCTCAGAGACCTTCCTAGGGGGCTTTGGGAATTAGTGGCTAAGTCTCAGAGACCTTCCTAGGGGGCTTTGGGAATTAGTGGCTAAGTCTCAGAGACCTTCCTAGGGGGCTTTGGGAATTAGTGGCTAAGTCTCAGAGACCTTCCTAGGGGGCTTTGGGAATTAGTGGCTAAGTCTCAGAGACCTTCCTAGGGGGCTTTGGGAATTAGTGGCTAAGTCTCAGAGACCTTCCTAGGGGGCTTTGGGAATTAGTGGCTAAGTCTCAGAGACCTTCCTAGGGGGCTTTGGGAATTAGTGGCTAAGTCTCAGAGACCTTCCTAGGGGGCTTTGGGAATTAGTGGCTAAGTCTCAGAGACCTTCCTAGGGGGCTTTGGGAATTAGTGGCTAAGTCTCAGAGACCTTCCTAGGGGGCTTTGGGAATTAGTGGCTAAGTCTCAGAGACCTTCCTAGGGGGCTTTGGGAATTAGTGGCTAAGTCTCAGAGACCTTCCTAGGGGGCTTTGGGAATTAGTGGCTAAGTCTCAGAGACCTTCCTAGGGGGCTTTGGGAATTAGTGGCTAAGTCTCAGAGACCTTCCTAGGGGGCTTTGGGAATTAGTGGCTAAGTCTCAGAGACCTTCCTAGGGGGCTTTGGGAATTAGTGGCTAAGTCTCAGAGACCTTCCTAGGGGGCTTTGGGAATTAGTGGCTAAGTCTCAGAGACCTTCCTAGGGGGCTTTGGGAATTAGTGGCTAAGTCTCAGAGACCTTCCTAGGGGGCTTTGGGAATTAGTGGCTAAGTCTCAGAGACCTTCCTAGGGGGCTTTGGGAATTAGTGGCTAAGTCTCAGAGACCTTCCTAGGGGGCTTTGGGAATTAGTGGCTAAGTCTCAGAGACCTTCCTAGGGGGCTTTGGGAATTAGTGGCTAAGTCTCAGAGACCTTCCTAGGGGGCTTTGGGAATTAGTGGCTAAGTCTCAGAGACCTTCCTAGGGGGCTTTGGGAATTAGTGGCTAAGTCTCAGAGACCTTCCTAGGGGGCTTTGGGAATTAGTGGCTAAGTCTCAGAGACCTTCCTAGGGGGCTTTGGGAATTAGTGGCTAAGTCTCAGAGACCTTCCTAGGGGGCTTTGGGAATTAGTGGCTAAGTCTCAGAGACCTTCCTAGGGGGCTTTGGGAATTAGTGGCTAAGTCTCAGAGACCTTCCTAGGGGGCTTTGGGAATTAGTGGCTAAGTCTCAGAGACCTTCCTAGGGGGCTTTGGGAATTAGTGGCTAAGTCTCAGAGACCTTCCTAGGGGGCTTTGGGAATTAGTGGCTAAGTCTCAGAGACCTTCCTAGGGGGCTTTGGGAATTAGTGGCTAAGTCTCAGAGACCTTCCTAGGGGGCTTTGGGAATTAGTGGCTAAGTCTCAGAGACCTTCCTAGGGGGCTTTGGGAATTAGTGGCTAAGTCTCAGAGACCTTCCTAGGGGGCTTTGGGAATTAGTGGCTAAGTCTCAGAGACCTTCCTAGGGGGCTTTGGGAATTAGTGGCTAAGTCTCAGAGACCTTCCTAGGGGGCTTTGGGAATTAGTGGCTAAGTCTCAGAGACCTTCCTAGGGGGCTTTGGGAATTAGTGGCTAAGTCTCAGAGACCTTCCTAGGGGGCTTTGGGAATTAGTGGCTAAGTCTCAGAGACCTTCCTAGGGGGCTTTGGGAATTAGTGGCTAAGTCTCAGAGACCTTCCTAGGGGGCTTTGGGAATTAGTGGCTAAGTCTCAGAGACCTTCCTAGGGGGCTTTGGGAATTAGTGGCTAAGTCTCAGAGACCTTCCTAGGGGGCTTTGGGAATTAGTGGCTAAGTCTCAGAGACCTTCCTAGGGGGCTTTGGGAATTAGTGGCTAAGTCTCAGAGACCTTCCTAGGGGGCTTTGGGAATTAGTGGCTAAGTCTCAGAGACCTTCCTAGGGGGCTTTGGGAATTAGTGGCTAAGTCTCAGAGACCTTCCTAGGGGGCTTTGGGAATTAGTGGCTAAGTCTCAGAGACCTTCCTAGGGGGCTTTGGGAATTAGTGGCTAAGTCTCAGAGACCTTCCTAGGGGGCTTTGGGAATTAGTGGCTAAGTCTCAGAGACCTTCCTAGGGGGCTTTGGGAATTAGTGGCTAAGTCTCAGAGACCTTCCTAGGGGGCTTTGGGAATTAGTGGCTAAGTCTCAGAGACCTTCCTAGGGGGCTTTGGGAATTAGTGGCTAAGTCTCAGAGACCTTCCTAGGGGGCTTTGGGAATTAGTGGCTAAGTCTCAGAGACCTTCCTAGGGGGCTTTGGGAATTAGTGGCTAAGTCTCAGAGACCTTCCTAGGGGGCTTTGGGAATTAGTGGCTAAGTCTCAGAGACCTTCCTAGGGGGCTTTGGGAATTAGTGGCTAAGTCTCAGAGACCTTCCTAGGGGGCTTTGGGAATTAGTGGCTAAGTCTCAGAGACCTTCCTAGGGGGCTTTGGGAATTAGTGGCTAAGTCTCAGAGACCTTCCTAGGGGGCTTTGGGAATTAGTGGCTAAGTCTCAGAGACCTTCCAGGGGGCTTTGGGAATTAGTGGCTAAGTCTCAGAGACCTTCCTAGGGGGCTTTGGGAATTAGTGGCTAAGTCTCAGAGACCTTCCTAGGGGGCTTTGGGAATTAGTGGCTAAGTCTCAGAGACCTTCCTAGGGGGCTTTGGGAATTAGTGGCTAAGTCTCAGAGACCTTCCTAGGGGGCTTTGGGAATTAGTGGCTAAGTCTCAGAGACCTTCCTAGGGGGCTTTGGGAATTAGTGGCTAAGTCTCAGAGACCTTCCTAGGGGGCTTTGGGAATTAGTGGCTAAGTCTCAGAGACCTTCCTAGGGGGCTTTGGGAATTAGTGGCTAAGTCTCAGAGACCTTCCTAGGGGGCTTTGGGAATTAGTGGCTAAGTCTCAGAGACCTTCCTAGGGGGCTTTGGGAATTAGTGGCTAAGTCTCAGAGACCTTCCTAGGGGCTTTTGGGAATTAGTGGCTAAGTCTCAGAGACCTTCCTAGGGGGCTTTGGGAATTAGTGGCTAAGTCTCAGAGACCTTCCTAGGGGGCTTTGGGAATTAGTGGCTAAGTCTCAGAGACCTTCCTAGGGGGCTTTGGGAATTAGTGGCTAAGTCTCAGAGACCATCCTAAGGGTCTTAGCGAATTAGTGGCTAAGTCTCAGAGACCTTCCTAGGGGGCTTTGGGAATTAGTGGCTAAGTCTCAGAGACCTTCCTAGGGGGCTTTGGGAATTAGTGGCTAAGTCTCAGAGACCTTCCTAGGGGGCTTTGGGAATTAGTGGCTAAGTCTCAGAGACCTTCCTAGGGGGCTTTGGGAATTAGTGGCTAAGTCTCAGAGACCTTCCTAGGGGGCTTTGGGAATTAGTGGCTAAGTCTCAGAGACCTTCCTAGGGGGCTTTGGGAATTAGTGGCTAAGTCTCAGAGACCTTCCTAGGGGGCTTTGGGAATTAGTGGCTAAGTCTCAGAGACCTTCCTAGGGGGCTGTTGGAATTAGTGGCTAAGTCTCAGAGACCTTCCTAGGGGGCTTTGGGAATTAGTGGCTAAGTCTCAGAGACCTCCTAGGGGGCTTTGGGAATTAGTGGCTAAGTCTCAGAGACCTTCCTAGGGGGCTTTGGGAATTAGTGGCTAAGTCTCAGAGACCTTCCTAGGGGGCTTTGGGAATTAGTGGCTAAGTCTCAGAGACCTTCCTAGGGGGCTTTGGGAATTAGTGGCTAAGTCTCAGAGACCTTCCTAGGGGGCTTTGGGAATTAGTGGCTAAGTCTCAGAGACCTTCCTAGGGGCTTTGGGAATTAGTGGCTAAGTCTCAGAGACCTTCCTAGGGGGCTTTGGGAATTAGTGGCTAAGTCTCAGAGACCTTCCTAGGGGGCTTTGGGAATTAGTGGCTAAGTCTCAGAGACCTTCCTAGGGGGCTTTGGGAATTAGTGGCTAAGTCTCAGAGACCTTCCTAGGGGGCTTTGGGAATTAGTGGCTAAGTCTCAGAGACCTTCCTAGGGGGCTTTGGGAATTAGTGGCTAAGTCTCAGAGACCTTCCTAGGGGGCTTGGGAATTAGTGGCTAAGTCTCAGAGACCTTCCTAGGGGGCTTTGGGAATTAGTGGCTAAGTCTCAGAGACCTTCCTAGGGGGCTTTGGGAATTAGTGGCTAAGTCTCAGAGACCTTCCTAGGGGGCTTTGGGAATTAGTGGCTAAGTCTCAGAGACCTTCCTAGGGGGCTTTGGGAATTAGTGGCTAAGTCTCAGAGACCTTCCTAGGGGGCTTGGTGAATTAGTGGCTAAGTCACAGAGACCTTCCTAGGGGGCT